>NW_024081428.1:438580-580129 GCF_003009895.1 Hyaena hyaena
GGCCGCTGTGATGAGGATGGATAAGAGTATCTACAAACCTATGACTTAATCTTAGTGTTATTATAATGTGAACACCTTGTTATTTTCTTAGTTACTCAACCTCACTATAATTGGGGCTGTTCTGCAACAAGACTTCTGTAAAACCTGTTTCTGTACATTTTCCAAAAACACCTTATCAAAAAGAGCTATCCATTGTAAAAATTCCATTTCCTGATGCCATGTTAACATTTGACCTATAAATAAAGACACCAAAACCGACAGGACAGAGATGCCTGCCTGGTGATCAGAAAGGATCTCAGGGCTCTCTCACTCTGTTTGGCCAACACCGTCCATCCTTCAGGGACCCCTGGACCTGTCGGAGCCGGCGCAGCCTCCGACACCATATGATCTAATAATTCTATTTTTGGAAATGTGTCTGAAGGAAAGGAAAGCACTATGTTGAAGAGATACCAGCATTCCCATGTTCATCACAGCATTATTTATGATATCCAAGACTAGGAAACAACCTAAGTGTCCTTTGACAGATAAATGGATTCAAATGTTTTTAATCAATATATTTTGAAAATGAGTGAGCTTGTAAGAATTTTGTATTTATTTTACAATTGCATAATAATAGAAAGTCTCCTACCTGCCTTTAAATTCTGTATTGTTTCTTTCAGAGTGACAATATACTACCTTGATAATAAATTCCCTTATCAACAAAGCTATTGATAAAGCTTCTGCTATTGTGAAAGATTATTTTAACTAACATTTCCTATATTTAGAATAATTACAGATACCTACTAATACATATTATAAATGTATTTCAACATTTTGTTTTTATTTTTTTATTTTTTTTTTAAATATTTTTATTTATTTCTAGGAGAGAGAGACACAGCGTGAGCAGGGGAGGGTCAGAGAGAGAGGGAGACACAGACTCTGAAACAGGCTCCAGGCTCTGAACTGGCAGTCAGCACAGAGCCCGACGCGGGGCTCGAACCCACAAACTGCGAGATCGTGACCCAAGCGAAAGTCGGACGCTTAACCGACTAAGCCACCGAGGCGCCCCTCAACATTTTGTTTTTAAACTCGCAGGGGAACTACCTTTACAGGTTAAGCAAGAGCTCCTACAGTGTTAATCCACATTAACGATGCACAATTTTCTGATAAGCACCATTAATGAATTTTAATGTCATTAAGTTTATAGTGAGATTTTTTACTTAATATGACTTGACAAAAGAATCTGAAAGGACACTAAGAAAATTTCTAGTTAAGACAGCTTAAGTGTCTGTACCTGAAAACAAATGTTCTGCAACATATAATAAATACTTACATATATACTATTTGATGTCCTCATAATTGATATCCAAGAGAATAGTTAACATTTAAAACATCCCACTAAGAAATAAAACTTTGAAAAAGTTTTTATGTAGAATTTTAAGGTACTTTTAAATGAAATAAGGCTTCTAATTATCAGGTTTGTGTTCCAGATACAAGAAACATTTCTCATTTGTGAACTTGTGTTAACAATTTCATTCAGAATCAACAGGATGGCAGATAATGAGCTTGAAAAGATCACTTGTGACCTTACCAGTTGAAAAAACATAAGGCAGTTTGAGACTTATCGGTCCTTTTTGATATTTACAATCACTAAGATGGTACCAGATTCTTGATGTCTTTCGAGGAAGGGAGTTGCCAACTGAGATTTGCTTCTCATCCTGTACATGATTTGAGGATCTAGAACTCATTCTTATTTGTGGAAAACCAACTATTAACTGTCCTCAGCATTAGGCCTTAAGATGGAAGAGAAGTAGGGGGACTCTGGCTTCCCTAGTCCCTCAAACACAGCTGTATTGGGTTCAGATCACTTGGAACACCCAGGAAATCAATCTATGGAGTGGCAGGAGAATCTCCACAGTTGGAGGGAGATCACGTGGCAGATTTGAGGTGTGTGGAAGGGAATTGTGGGAGAGAAAAATGGTGGTGCAGTGGAAGAGAGGGAACTCTTTCCATGGAAAGTCAAAAGGGAGAGAAAGAGGGGCGCCTGGGTGTCTTAGTCGTTTAAGCATCCGACTTTCGCTTAGGTCATGATCTCGCGGTTCGTGGGTTCGAGCCCCGCGTATGGCTCTGTGCTGACTGCCAGCTCAGAGCCTGGAGCCTGTTTCAGAGTCTGTGTCTCCCTCTCTCTCTGACCCTCCCCTGCTCATGCTGTCTCTCTCTCTCCTAGAAATAAATAAAAAATATTAAAAAAAAAAAAAGGGAGAGAAAGAGAGAGGTTATGATAAATCACTGGCTTCTGCTCCTGAAACCAGTTTATTACCTAACTGGAAATTAATAAATAAATTTAAAAAATATCCTCAACTAGAACTTTCCTCATATTTACATATAAACACAAAACATTATGTACATACCTTTAATATAAACAAGAGTATCCAAGAATTCAATCGTTGTATAAATTGAAGGAAGATTATACTCTTTTTGGTTGGGAATGTTACCAAATATTGTTCACCCTTTACCTATATTACAGGTCACACTCTTCATGGTATATGAATGAACAGGAAAATCCATCTTTATTGGTCAGCATTTGGAACTTTCACATTCAGAATTAATGGATCCAAGTAGTTGACTCTTATTATATCATTTATGTAGTTTAGTCTGGGAATTTACACATTGAAATATAACTTATTTCCCTTTCATGTCTCCTTTATATTAATATTAGGGCATCATAATGATTTTTAAAACTATACTCATATTAGGTTATAACTTGTTCATTTAATTTAAGTGTAGTACTAGAAACACTAAATATTATTGTTATTGGAGGAGACATTGGGTCTGATAGGATTGAGAACTAATTTGAAAGTTGTTTTCATGTCATATGGAACTAGCAGAAGTTTTTTTCTGGGAAATGTTAAATAGAGCAAATAAATGATACTATGTTGGATTTTCTGTCCTCTAATTAATATACATATATATATATAACATAACATATATGTATATAACTAACAACAAAAATATATAAGAATATATATATATATTACAGAATATATATGTATATATATGTATGTGTGTGTATATAACTAACAACAGTTACTATACAAAATACACCAAATTGCTATTTTTAACTACTTAGTTTTGCCGGAAGACTGATTTAAAAACATAGGACAAAAGAATTTTCTACTCATATTTTTTCATACATTGTAAGCTCAAGTCACCACATGCCAATTCCCCCAAATTTCCAGTTTCTTATTTACTCTGATTGCCCTTCGTTCAATACTAACAACAAAATGTTTTTTTCTATGCAGAGCCTTACCATGCCCACATTCAAAATTAATTCAAATCTCTTCTTAGACAATAAACTAGTTTATTTTTATATCTGATATTTAAGTAATATTGTCATATAAAATTGCCTTCTTATTTTGTTATATCCTGCAAATCTGAAACTTAAGAGTCATGAATAGCAGGTCACCCAATTCTTACCATCAAATGGTGACCTTTAGACCAAGACCTTTGGTATTGCCTGCAGGTATGTTAGACATGCAGAATCTCAAGCCTTATCCCAGATCTACTATATCAGAAAATGCATTATCACAAGACACCCATGTTACAGTATTCACATTCACGTTAACATTTGGGAAGCATTGTTCCAGTCTACTTTAATCAATTTGCATGTAAATATCCTGTGGCCACAGGGTCAAGAATTTCTCCAGGAATACCAGTATCTTTCACATAGAATTTAGCATACAGATATTAAATTAAATGACTATTACAAAAGTATCAATATCATTATCATTTTAAATGATAGAAAGTTCTTTAAAATTTACTCTATTGTTGTCTTTTCACAATATTTAATTTATATATAATTTGTTTATTTAAATTTTAAGGGTAATGATGGTTAGATAATCATAATACTTAGATTTCTTTTCCCCAAATTCTAATACATACCAGCTCATTTAAGAAGAATGCTTCAATGTCATTTTGGAACATCATGAAATGTTTGAATTTTTCATTAAGTCAATTAAAATCAATATTTAGTAAATTCTAATTAATTTTTATAATTTTTCAACAAACATTTTCTATGTTTAAATATTCTTTTCCCATGTGTTTTTATTTGCTTATATTATCATACTATAGAAAACATTACAATTGTGCTGGTAAAGATGTATAATTACCACTAGATGAATTATGTATCTGTGAGACCTACTTTTGTGTTAAAAAAAAGAATGATGAGACATGATTTTGGCTTAGTTCTGTATATAAATATAATTTAAAATGATTTCTAAGGGGCGACTGGGTGGCTCAGTCAGTTAAGCATTTGACTCTTGGTACTGGCTCACATTGTGACCTTGGGGTCGTGAGATCAAGCCCCATGTAGGTAGGGCTCTGTGCTAAGCATGGAGCCTGCTTGGGATTCTCTCTCTCTCTCTCTCTCTCTCTCTCTCTCTCTCTGCCCCTTCTTTGCTTTCTCTCTTTATTCACTGTTATTTCAATGACTAAATACCAAACAAGAGTTAACAACATTAATATTGCATAAATAAAAGGTTTAATTAAAAATACACAAATATCATATTATCATAATCTATTGTGCTGCTTTATTTCTTATTTATTTATTTATTTATTTATTTTTTTGAGAAAGAGAAACAGAGTACGAGTTGGGATGGCACAGACAGAGACAGGGAGATGCAGAATCTGAAGCAGGCTCCAGGCTCTGAGCTGTCAGCACAGAGCCTGATGTGGGGCTTGAACTCATGAACCACGAGATCAAGAACTGAGCTCAGGTTGGACCCTTAGCCATCCCTTAGCCACCCAGCCATCCCTGAACTGTTATATTTCTAAGCTAATATATAATAAGATAAGAATTCCATTAATAGATTTTTAAAAATAGGTCACTGTTATTTTTAGTGTCACAGCTTTTGCTGTTAAATTACTATTTCCACATCTTTGCTGAAGGTAGATATCCATAATACCTACATATTATTTATAAAGCATGTGAATAAAATTAACTTTTAATAGTTAAATGTTTATATGATAGAAATAGACATTATCATCAAAAATTGTACTTCACAATTCAAATTCATTGACATAATCAGGGTGCCTGGGAGGTTCGGTTATTTAAGCTTCTGACTTTAGTCAGGTCATGATCTCACAGTTTGTTAGTTCAAGCTCCTCATTGGGTTCTGTGCTGACAGCTTAGAGCCTGAAGCCTGCTTTTTGGATTCTGTGTCTCCCTCTCTCTCTGCCCTTCCCTCGCTTATGTTGTCTCTCTCTCCTTCAAAAATAAATAAACATTAAAATCAATCAATCAATCAATCAATCGATTTGTTGATATAATTATAATCAATATCCTGAGGTACTTTACACAAAATACATATTAAATAATTTCTAAAAACAAGGACTCAAGAGTTGGTTTTTTCTAATGACAGTTTTCTATTGAATAACCAAATTTTCTCAATTTATAAAATAAAATGACACAGACTTTGACCTCATAAAATATAGAGTGCTTTATCACATAAAGTCCTCATTATAGTGTTAGAAAATAGAAATCACTCAGATGTTAGCTATATTTCAAGTTATATTTCCAATTTATGGATGTAATTTTTTTCTGCTAATAGCTGATTTTTAAGACAACCTTTGTAATCTTAAACTTATCTACATATGTGTGTGTATGTAAACATATGTATATATATATACATATATACATTCATATATATATGAATCATATAAGTTGATAAATAGGGCATGACAAAAAATTACATTATATTGGGCAAGGCTGGGAGTTCTGAAGACCACTCATAGCTATTATACAATTGCAAGATGTTTCTAAGAGAAACAGTCACACTCATGGTTATGTCTTATTACAATAAAAATATACAAGTTAAAATTAGCAAAGAGAAAGGTGCATGGGGCAAATTCCAAGAGAGCCAAGGTAGAAACATCCAAGTGTCCTATTCCAGTAGAGTCATGCTGAAACATTATTTCTTCTAACAACTCTATGACAACACATGCTAGTGTATTGCACCATTGCACTCTGTCTCTCAAAAATAAATACGCATTAAAATTTTTTTAAATTAAGATTCCTATAACTTTCTCTAAAGAGTCATCCCAAACTCATACACAATTTCAGATTCATTGTTTCCATAAAGTATTATATTATGAATACATACATAAAATACAGATATCACCCCCCTGCTTAAACCAATCTGGATGAACCCTTTTGTGTTTTATTTAGTAGCTTTGCATCTTAGCATCTTTTAAAATCTAAAATGCAATCATATGGGTCAAATTAAAAGTTAAAAATGTTAAATAATTAATAGGTGTTCTAACCATGTTTCTGCCTCATCGTCTCTCCTCATGCCTTCATAGATTCCTATCAATCTGTCCACAATTGTTGTGTATGTGTACAAGTCAACAGGTACAGAGAATCTGATTCCCTCCTTATTTTGTGCCAAAGATAATCATTATATAAACTATTCAGTACTTCCTTTTTATTTCACTGATAAATAATTTTAAAAAAGTATTTTAATGTTTATTTTTGAGAGACAGAGACAGGAGCTTGAGAGGGGAAAGGGCAGAAAGAGAGAGAGACACAGAATCCAAAGCAGCTCCAGGCTCTGAGCTGTCAGCACAGAGCCCGATGTGGGGCTCAAACCCACGGACCAAGAGAGCATGACCTGAGCCAAGTCACACGCTTAACCAACTGAGCCACCCAGGCATAACCACTGATAAATATTTTAAAAGCCTTCCTATTTCAGGACATAGAGATATTTGTCAGCCTTTTTTGGACCTGTGACATTTGCCACTGTTTCCATGTGTAAAATGTATTTAATCCAAGTCTTTGCTTGGAAATCACTACTTTACCGTTACAAAGTTATAATGAACAGTACTCATGCAAGTATAGTGTATCATAATGTGTAATCTATAATAAATTCTCTGAAACAAAAAGTTTTACAGTGTATATTATTTTGTAGATTATCGGATTACATATGCATATATGATATTCCTATCCACAGATGTTGTATCAATTTGTACTCTTACCAAAAAAATATAGAATGTGATTTTCCCCAGGCCTCTTAAAAATATATTGCCATTTATTTTTCTTATTTTTTAGTGTTTATTTATTTAATATAATTTATTGTCAAATTGGCTAACATACAGTGTATACAGTAGCTCTTCGTTTTGGGGGTAGATTCCCGTGATTCATCGTTTACATTCAACACCCAGTGCTCATCCCAACAAGTGCCCTCCTCCATGCTCATCTCCCATTTTCCCCTCTCCCTTGCCTCCTCCATCAGCTCTCAGTTTGTTCTCAGTATTTAAGAGTCTCTCACGGTTTGCCTCCCTCCCTCCCTCTCTGTTTGTAGCTAATGTTTATTTATTTTTGAGACACACACACACACACACATACAGAATGTAAGCAGGGGCAGGGAAGGGACAGAGAGAGAGAGGGAGACACAGACTCTTAAGCAGGCTCTGGGTTTGAGCTGTTACCACAGAGCCCAGTGCAGCCCAAACTCACAAACTGTGAGATAATGACCTGAACCAAAGCCAGATGTTTAACCTACTGAGCCGCTGAGGTGCCCCAAAATGTATTGCCATTTAAAACCCTGGAGCCTCAAGCAAGAAATTCTACCTGGTGAAATTCTACCTGGTGAAACCTGTATCAGACGTTGAACCCACAGCATTGTGAGATAATAAATCTGTGTTGTTTTAAGCGACTGTTTGTGGTAGTTTGTTGCTGCAGCGATGGAAAACTAATGCACCAAGTAACAAAGAATATCAGGAGATTACATTAGAAGGTATAATGGAAATAAACTATAGTAGGGATTTATATAGTCAGAGACTAGCTTTCTGAAACCATGGAAGTGGATGCAACATCTATTCACCCATGTTTTCTTGAGAAAGCCTATGACATATGCATTCTCCATACACATCTATTAATGGTTTTCAAGTTTTGGCAACAGGACTTCTGGGGGAGTCTTTTCCATGAAGCACTTTTTACCAACAGCTATTTTTGTGCACATTCCTTTGTGTATTGTCATTTTAGACTTTGTAACAGAGTGGCAATGATAGCTTAATTGTAAATATTTAAAATTGTTAAAAAAGTCAAATTTGTTACCAGAACTGATTTTCCCATAATAATAGATATATGAAATAAAATCAGTAATATGTAACAAAATCTTGATAATTTCCTTGATAATTTTTAAAAAATAAAACCTTCCTTCCAGATTAATTTTGACCATCTGTGAATCAGTTTTCTCATTTTTCTCTTCATGTCACTGCTGTATTACTCCCTGGTATCACTTCGAGTTTTGTCTTCATTTTCCTGATGATTTTATTTTTCTCTTTGAATTCTACACTGTCCATAAGTTTTTACACGTCTGCTTTGTGAGCTCCCTTCATGAGAGTAATTGCAAACTTAAGCATGTGTATGTTCTTTATCTCATGACAGAATATTTGTTTACCACTTGCTTTAAAATGACCTCTTCTATTCAGACATTTATTTGAAATAAAAAAGTGTATTTTATCTTCTCCAAATTATTCTATCAATATAACAAGGGTGTGACATTTATTATATTATTGCCCATTATCGAATACCTTGATTTTTATTAGACTATTTGCTTGGAAGTGTTTCCCCTTTAGAATGAAGAGGTCAAAGCTCTTCATTATTCTTCTGACCAAGAGACTGACAGCTTACTGCAAGTAAGCCATCTCTGTGGGCTCTTTAAAAATCCATCTCTGGTGCTTCTTTGTACAAAGTTGATTCAGGAGGACTTCTGTCTGCTGACTATTGTGGACTTCTTGGTTTTATCAAAAGCCAGTCTGTTATGAAGAAGTACGTTAATTGTTAATTAGACTTGGATCACCTTAGGTTTCAGATGCTGAATGGACTTGGAACTCCACGATTTTATACACCCTTAATAGCATTGTTACGAAGTACGGACTTTAGCAATAGAAGAATATGTGTTAAAAAGGAAACCAAAGAACTCAAGAATAAGCTTCTTTGTGTTTCCACCATTACACTTTCTTTGTCTCCAAGTCTTTAGCCACTCAGCACCTTGCCACCTGGAATCTCAAAGTCAGCTGGTGGTAGAGTATCCACACTGAGCTGATTTGCAGGTGCATTCTAGCTACATGGACAGGCTTAATCTTGGAACTCCCCACCAACCCCCAGACTTTGCAAAATTCAAGTGGGGACATAAATGCAATTACGAAACAATAACCAAACAATGCTGACAGGCTGGTACATCTTATTGCAAAATAACACTCAAGACCCATGGATACTGAATATCATTTTAGTTTGGGCTTCAAAGACAATGATGAGGAAGATAATCGTGATGCTATAAATTCAAACAAACTTCTAGACCAGGCATATGTGTACTATGCCAGTGACACAGATAGAAAATGCTACAGAAAGTGAGGAGGCTGACTTATGGAGGAAGTCAAGCTATTGAGAAAGAAACAACTGTTAAAAGGAAAAACAATGCTTCAGTTCCATGAAATTTCTTTAGAGAGACATGTTAATACATTGGAATATCTATAGGCTACATTTAGCACTTGCTAAACGTTGTCAAGTCATAAATTATTGCCCTAATAACCTTCAAATAGAAATTGTACAAATAGAAGCCAAACACTGTAAGAAAGTCAATAATCCTAAAAGAAGGTACCCAGCTCTGTCCAGCCCTCTTTGGAAAGAGATGTTGTATGATCTATGCAATCTAGAAAAGATGAACATGAGTGAAACAAATTGGCTAGAGGGCAATTTACAAGGAAATGCAAGGTTGAGGTGAATAAAAAATGTGAAGGAAAAGATCATCCTCAATGTGAATGTATTCCTTTAATGTTTGTTGACTATCTTATGAATGTTAGGATACTTGGGGCACCTGGGCGGCTCAGACAGTTAAGCATCCGACTTTGGTTCAGGTCATTATCTCACACTTTGTGAGTTCCAACCCCGTGTCCAGCCCTGTGCTGACAGCTGAAAGCCTGGAGCCTGCTTTATATTCTCTGTCTCATTCTCTCTCTGCCCCTTCTCCACTTGCTCTTTGCCTCTCAGAAATAAATAAATGTTAAAAAATTTTTAAAAGAATGTTAGAATACTCAAATATGTGATTCAGAAACATGAAATCCTTACTCCAAAGCTCTTGAAAGCTGCCTAGTTACCCAGATGTTACCAAGCTTTTGTATTTTACAATAGAATTTCTCTTTGAACTTGAGCTATTTCCCAAATGAGGTGTTACTAAATACAGAAAATATAAGGCCAGTTCAGATAATTCTAATCTCTACTTTTCTCACAGAATAGAAACAATAGACAGCATGGGGTGGAGGGTGGGTAGGTAGATGGACAGCAAAGAAAATTAATGGTAAAAATCATTAGGCACTAGATGCAAGTTCAACACTGTTGATAGTATATAGTTTCATGTATATAGCTTCATGACTCATAGTCTACTTCATGAAAGAAAGCATTTCATAATAAGATGATAATAACTATAGTAAAGAGATTCAGGGTGACAATGCTAAAGAAGTAGTGGAAACAGATGTGGAAGATGATGATTATATAGCAGAACATTATTAACAGCATCAATATCTGGCAGATCATAAACTACAGTGACTCTGCTATATATAGTGTAGAAAATAATCTGTAGTATGAAGGCTAGATGTAAATATTAATTACTTACAGTCTTATATTGCTTAATTTGCTAGATGTTGAAATTGAGTAATGTATACATATTTTAAAACTCAAATCATTGTACTTAGAATTACATAGTAAATTTGTGTATGACATATATACAATGCAGTAAGGTAACTAACAAATGTTCATTCACTACTGTAGACTTTGGGTCTTGTGAACTACTTCTTCATATAGCAGGTGTGAAATGTATCAGAATTCTAAGAGAGATAAATGTTTAGAAAATACTTTTAAAGAACAAGAAGGTAATTTTCAAGTTCAGCTTGCAAAATGATTCTTTTATCACTTACTACCAGAAATGCTATCTCTGGGTATTAACTGAAAATACTTTTTAAATGTTGACCTCCACATATTAGCAAGGAGTTAAAAATATCCCCCAGCCTTACAACTGATGCTAAAATTATAGTTTTGTTTGGCAATTGTGGTATTATGTGACAGTTAAAAGAAAATTGTTGATATTAAGACACTTTATCTCTGGAACATTAATAGAATCGTAACTTCACCTGAAAAGAAAAAAAATTCTAAATCTAGAGAGTAGCGCTATAAACTTAGCACAGGGTCTCATGCAAGGTCCCACATATTCTCTTGGTTTTCTCCCTTTGTTTTGAGCAGTTATCAACACTCAGTGCGCATTAGAATAACCTACATACAATTAAAAAGCACTAATATCCAAGTTCTGTCTCACATAACCAGAATCAAAATCTCTGGATTTGAGTCTAAGAACTCTTCTGATGGTGTCTACAATCTTTTTGGATGATTTTAATGTGTGGTGGAGAACGAAAACTAGAGACATAGAGAGGGGGAGACACGTCCTTTCTTAAAAGGGAAAAATACCCTCTTTCAAATTCATACTTGAAATCAAGCTTTCCATTTTTATCTTGTGTGTGATTTCCTTATTTATAAAGAGACTAAATCATTTTGGAGTGTAAATGCAACTTGATCATGCTGCTGTTACGGGATTATATAGTAAACTTTTACTTTAAAAGAATAGAACCTTTAATGTTAAGAATTGGGCTCTTATCACAGTATTTATTTATAGAAATAGTAACTTCACTAGAATGACATAGATTTCACAAAATAAGTAGTGCTGTTTTTATCATTGAAGAAATGTGTCATCCTAAAACCAGGTTTGTGCAAATCCTTAGTGAATTTCAAATATAAATAAACCCCATATCATCAAAAAACATATCTATCTTTTGTCTTTATTTCAAGTTTTAGTTTAATGTAATAAGCCAGAAAGTGATTCCAAATATTTCATAGCAACAATTCCCTACACAGAACTATCTTAATGGGAAAACATTTGGGGCTTCCCCTAATTTAATGGGGCATTTTATTATGTTTAAATAAAGGGTTCTCTACAAATGAGATCTCCTGCTGAATAGAATCATATTGAAAAAGCAGTAGAAATCTGCCAATAATGCCCATGAGACCTATAAAATGTTTTTATTTCTTTCATGGTATGTTATGCTTCATCAGATTTCTTAATCCAAGTTGCAGTGCACGTTGCCATTCTGAAACAGCTCAGTGATCAGTAATTTCTCCTCTAGCTGTGGCATAACAACCACAAATGCAGGTTATTCTGGGAACTGGGATTTGTTTTGCATAAATCATATTTTAAAAATCATTTCCAAAGGAGATTAATTTACGATAGGAAAATTATTCTTCAAAGAGATCTGAAATTGAGCTTTGAATGTTTTTTCTAGGTATAAGACCAAATTTGTCATTTGGTGGTTAGGGATTTCTCTGAGGGGGAAAAATGACACCACAAGAGAAATAAGATGCTTCCCACATTGGCTTTAATACTTCTTAAAAATGGCATTAGAAAAGTGAGTGACAGTGAATATTTTGGTTGTGCTTTAGATGACTTGTATTTCTTTACAATTAGGCTGAATGGTTTAACACGGTAAAATACAACTGATTCGGCAGCCTGAAAGGTATTAATACTGTTGGGTATCATCTTCTAGAAGATTACTGCAATTATTTTGTCTAGTATGAAGGCTTTATTTTGTACCTTGTTTCCACATGTTTTTCGTTTAAGGAAGTCTGTGTGTGTGTGTGTTAAAATGATTTAGTTATTACTATTATAGCAAGACTTGAATGTACACATACAGAAGAATTAGAGTCTCCAAAGTACTGCTTAGATTTAAAGTTATAATTTATTGGGGCACCTGGATGGTTCAGTCAGTTAAGTGTCTGACTTTAGATTTTGGCTCAGGTCATTATCTCAAGATTTGTGGGATGGAGCCCCATGTTGGGCTCTATGTTAACATGTGGAGCCTGCTTGGGATTCTCTCTCTCTCTCTCTCTCTCTCTCTCTTTCTCTCTCTCTTCCCTTCCCCTACTCGTGTTCTCTCTCTCTCTCTTTCAAAATAAATGAACATTAAAAAATAAATTTGCATTTTATTAATTTTAACTCTTTTATTAAATGGCATATACTGTTTATACTAGGAATTTAAATATTTTCTAAAGTACCTAATGTACTAAAGGGAAACAGCAAGTAATTATGATTGCCTTTTTTCTTTATTACATTGTTATCTCTAAAGTGAATCAATGATTCCATCTACTTTTCTCAAGAGATTTTACTTAAACTTCAAATTTATAATTCAGTTTTCTAAATTTCTACCATGAATAAAAAGAGTCATCTTTAAAAGATTATTATGGTTTAGAAATATGTAAAGACTTACAGATATTGCTGCTGAAAGTTAAATAACTATGGTGTAGCTAAGAGTGAATAGTTTGCACTTAAGAGTATTTAGCAGATACTTTCAAGTTAAAAGGCAAAATAGCAAAAGACTCATTGGTCATAAAATAAAATAGCTTTTTCTATTTAAAAAAGCTTTTTCTATTTAAAAAAGTGTCGAAGTTCAAGTTTGTGTCTATTCTAGGGCATTGAGTAACTTATTTTATTTCCTTTTTATTTATTTAGAAAAATAAATAAAAGGTGTATTCTCCTTACACCTCAATCTTCCCAACCCAAGCTACCTTTTGAGAAGAGTAATTCTTTTTCCTTATTTTTTAAACTTTTTATTTATTTCTGAGAGAGAGAGTGAAACAGCGGGAGCAGGGGAGGGTCAGAGAGCAAAGGAGACACAGAATCCGAAACAGGCTGCAGGCTCTGAGCTAGCTGTCACCACAGAGCCCAATGCGGGGCTCGAACCCACGAACCGTGAGACCATGACCTTAGGCAAAGTCAGATGCTTAACAGACTGAGCCACCTAGGCGCCTCGAGAAGAGCAATTCTTAAGATTTCTGGTCATATAATCTGCAAAGCTAATTGTTATATTGATATAAATTATGTGATTGCTATTATATTTTATATATTTGCAGGATGAAAATTTCCAGGTAGTACGTGTTATCTTCGAAAATAGGACTAATTCAGAATAAATTTTCTGAATGTATTAAGGCCAATTTTGTTATAGAACTGCAAGTATAATCACCGGGGATAGCACAAATAGTAGTGGGGCTTGCTGACTTACTAAAACAAACAAACCAAGAACAGCATGAATGTGTGTAAATTATTTCAAAAGTTAGCAAAAGCTTGTCAGGGCATATAATTCTTGATCTAATAAAATGTATGTTGTACTCATATTTTAAACATAAATTTCGTTTACTTAAAAAAGAAACCAGAAACATTTTTGTGGAAAATAACTAGCTTTAATGGATTTAAAAAGGTTATGAAAAGTCTTCATTAGGTAACACTAAGATATTTTAATTCTCTCTGGGACATTATAAGAGAGCGTATGAGAATAGAATACGCTATTATTGTGTTTATTTATATTTCTTTATTTTTATTACTTTGACAACAAAATGTACTAGGTAATAGAAGGTGAGATTAGCTCTTTTGCTAAATTTCATCTTTAAATGCCTTTGTATTTCTTCCCATGCTTCTATGCTTTTCTAATACAGATAAATATGCCATTTCATAGCTTTGCTTAATTAATCAATATCTATCAGTTGGATTCATTCTATTAAAAATAAATATATATATTATGTATATATTTATAACAATTTTAAGTAGAAATTACTGTAGTTTCCCCTTTTCCACAGTTTCATGTGGCATAGTTTCAGTTACCTTAGGGCCAGAAGAAGATGATCCTCATTATGCCATAGCATCAAAGGTCAATAGTAGCCTAATGCTACTATTACAGTGTTACAATGTCAACATGATTCACCTCACTGCATCTCACCACATACCTTTTATCATCTAGCATCATCACAGAAGGGGTGAAAGCAGTAAAGTAAGGTATTTTGAGAGAGAGATCACACTCATAACTCTTATTACAGTATATTTTTATAAATGATAATTATAATTTATAGTTGTTCTATTTTATTATTGGTTGATATTGTTAATCTCTTACTATGTCTAATTTATAAATCAAACTTTATCATAAGTATTCATGTATATGGAAAACAATAGTTATAGGGATATATAGGGATTGGTATTATCCACAGTTTCGAGCACCCAGTGGAGGTATTAGAATGCATCCTTCTATGGATAGAGGGGGACAGTCATACATCACTGATGATTCTGTCACCGTAGCAGCCAGTTTGCTTCCATATTAATACCTCTTTTAAGAAGGAAAGATATTTTGTTTATATTATTGTGCATTGTGTATGTTGCCAAATATACTCATATTTTAGGACAAAACTTTATATAATTCAACTCATTTATTTTTATCCAAGTCTCAAAACCAAATCTGGAAGATGTTGTTTTGATTCCAAAAACATTCCAACATTTCTCTCAGTTTTAAACAAAACAAAGTAATACAAAACTTCAGTTTATAAATTTGCCCATTTGCCAAATCAGTCACAGGAAAGGCTGGAGGAAGTAGAGGACATATCTGCGTGCATTATTATTGTCTCTGCCACATCTAACGTAAATGAAATTCACGCTGGCAATGCATTCAAAAAACAGGTGTTGAAAAGATAAACTGAGGCATATTAAACATTTTAAGAGTTTATTTGAACAAAAAAAAATTTGAAAAGGGTGGTGCCAAACTGGAAATTATTAGGACCTCTACCTCTTCTACCACAGGAGCTTGGAAGAGAGATTTTCATGGAGGAAAGGCAGAAGCGAAGGGAGCGAATTATTGATTGACTAAGTTTAAAGCATAGTTGGTTGTAATTAGTTGTCCTGAGGTTTCGATTTCATAATCTGAAAGCATTAATAGGCTTAGGTTTTGGTGTACTTACTTAGGCTACCCTGACATCAAAGCCACCACAATCTAATAGCTTCTTTTTAAAATTAACACAGATAAGACTTGTCTCCTTTCCCTTTCTGCTTTCACTACTGCTGACAAATGGTTATTAATCTTCAAAGACCATTTATGGTTGTAATATGATGTAATTTAAACAGAAACATCTAAACTAATTTAGTTAGATGTAATTTCTCTAAATTACAACAGTACAATTAATTTGTGTTTTATTTGGGGAAAAAAACACAAAAACTTCCTGAATCTTTTTTTTTTTTTTTTTTAACTATCTCACTATCCTGAATTCCCTATTAATATTTTGGTGTCTCACTTTTTAGTCTTTTTAAAAATGTTTTTATTTATTTCAGAGAGATACAGAGTGAGCAGGGGAGGGTCAGAGAGAGAGGGAGACAGAATCTGAAACAGGCTCCAGGCTCTGAGCTAGCTGTCAGCACATAGCCCGATGTGGGGCTCGAACCTATGAACTGTGAGATCATGACCTGAGCCAAAGCTGGATGCTTAACCAACTGAGCCACCCAGGCGCTCCTCACTGTTTAGTCTTAACTGTATAGATACATGGCAACATGAGAGAAGGAGATGGACATAGCGATACGGAGAAAGTGAGAGAGAGCAGACACATGCACACGAGATGTAAGTGAAAAGCTATCTAGCAAAGCTTCGGTGAATTCTTGTTGCTGCTGAATCATAAGTGGTTAAATAATGTTGTTCATGTAAGAAGTAACAAGATTAGGGGCACCTGGGTGGCTCAGTCTGTTAAGCACCTGACTCAAGTCATAATCCCTGGTTTGTGTGTTTGAGCCCCTGTGCTGATAGCCCATAGCCTGCAGCCTGCTTCAGATTCTGTGTCTCCGTCTCTCTGCCCCTCCCTTACTTGTGCTCTGTCTCTGTCTCTCTTTCTCCCTCAAAAATAAACATTAAAAGGAAAGAATTATCAAGATCAAAAATAAAAAGTTGCAATTAAAAGCACTTGACTTTAGTAAGTCAGAGAAGACAAATACACACTTATATGTGGAATCAAATGCAGACCAAAAAAATGAAGTCATAGAGATAACAGATTAATGGTTGCCAAAGGCAAGTGGGTAAACTGGGTGAGGGGGGTCAAAAATAGGTGCAAATTTCCAGTTATAAAATAAATAATTCAGAAAAAATAAGTCATTTTCTGGCTTTCCGTGTGATTAATCTGGCAAATGAGATACAGGCATATGTCAGAGATATTGTGGGTTAGCATTCAGCCACTGCAACCAAACAAAAATCACAATGAAGTGAATGTAATATATAGCATGGCGACTACAGTCAAAAATTCTGTACTGTGATTTGAAAGTTGCTAAGAGAGTAGATCTTGAAAGTTCTCACCACAAGAAAAAATTTGTAACTGTCTGTGGTGATAGTCGTAACTGGATTTATTATGGTGATTATTTTGCAATATATACAAATATCAAATCATTACATTGTACACCTGAAACTAATACAAGGGCATGTGTCAATAATACTTCAACTAAAATAATAGTTGCTTTGTATAACTTTAAATGTAGTGGTCATATTATTAACTGGCATTTAATTTTTCCTTTATGTCATGTAAAAATATACTGCCTGCCTCAAAATGCCAGCTGTTCCAAAAGAATCTTACGCCTTGGTTTGTTACTTCTAAATTATTATCTGTCCCTTAAATGTATCACCAATATGATTTTTAAATGTTTGATGTGTCATAGAGACAATGCTATGTATTCACTACCTTTCCCTTTCTCTGGGCATAGTACTGCATGTGATTAATCTGGCCAATGGGATACAGGCATACCTCAGAGATATTGTGGGTTTGGTTCTAGACCACCACAATAAAACAAATATTGCAATAAAAAGAGTCAAACATTTTTTTCACAGAAAAGCTACACTATACTACATTGTAGTCTGTTAAGTGTGCGGCACCATAATGCCTTAAAAAAGCAATATCCGTACCTTATTTGAAAAAAAAAATATTGCTAAAAAATGCTAACTATCAACTGAACTTTTAGTGTGTCATAAACTTTTTGCTGGCAGAGGCCTTGAAGTTGATATCTGCTGATTGAGGTGCTGCTTAGCACTGGAGGTGAGGGTCGTTGTGGCGATTTTGTTTATTTTTAATATTTATTTATTTATTTTGAGAGAAAGAGAGCACATGAGTAGTGGAGGGACAGAGAGAGAGAGGGAGAGAGAGAATCCCAAGCCAGTTCCATGCTGTCAGCCCAGAGCCTGACACAGGGCTCGAACTTACAAACCATGAGATCATGACCTGAGCCTAAATCAAGAGTCAGATGCTCAACTGACTGAACCACCCAGGTGCCTCTGTGGCAAATTCTTAAAATAAGACATCATTGAAGTTTATTATGTTGATTTACTGCACTTTTCAGAGTTTCTCTGTACAATGTGATATTGTTTGATTGCGTTTTACCCATGATAGAGCTTTCACTATTGGAGCCTATCGTTTTAAACCTGGCTGCTGCATTATCAAGGAAGCATGTGTAATAGTCTAAATTCTTGGTTGCTATTTTAATAATCTTCACAGCATTTCCACAAGGAGTAGTTTCCATCAGAAGAAACCATTGTCTGTTCTCATCTATGAAAAGCAACTCCTTGGGGCGCCTGGGTGGCTTAGTCGGTTAAGCGTCCGACTTTCACTTAGGTCATGATCTCGCGGTTCGTGGGTTCAAGCCCCATGTCGGGCTCTGTGCTGACTGCCAGCTCAGAGCCTGGAGCCTATTTCAGAGTCTGTGTCTCCCTCTCTCTCTCTCTAACCCTCCGCTGTTCACACTGTCTCTCTCTCTCCTAGAAATAAATTTAAAAAAAAAGAAAAAAAAGAAAAGCAACTCCTCATTCATTAAATTTTATCCTGAGATTGCAGCAATTCCATCATATCTTTAGGCTTTACTTCCAGTTTTAGTTCTCTTGCTGTTTCCACCACATCTGCAGTCATTTCCTCCACTGAAGTGTTGAAACCCTCAAAGTCATCCATGAGGGTCTCATCCACTTCTTCCTAATTCCTCTCCATGTTGACGTTTGACTACTTCCTATGAATCACAAATGTGACTCATCCTTAAAGGTGAATCCTTTCCAGAAAGTTTTCAGTTTACTTTACCCAGATCCATCAGAGGAATTACCATCTGTGGCAGCTATAGCTCTACAACATTCCTTGATCCACGGGCTGTAGAATGGATGTTATGTTAGCAGGCCTGAAAACAGTTTTATTCTTGCTGTACGTCACCATCAGACCTCTGGGGCAACCAGGCGGCTTATCAATGAGCAGTCATAGTTTGAAAGAAGTATGTATTTTTTTTCTGAGGAGGTCTTAACAATGCACTTAAAATGTTCAAGAAACAATGTTGTAAACAGATGTGCTGCCATCCATGTTTTGTTGTTCCATTTATACAGCAGAGGCAAGGTCAATCTAGGATAGTTCTCAAGGGTCCTAGGATTTTCAGAATGGTAAGTGAGCACTGGCATCCACTTGAAGTCACCAGTTGCATTAGCCCCTATGGAGAAAGTCTGTCCTCTGAAGCTTTGAAGGCAGGCATTGACTTATCTTCTCTAGCTATGAAAGTCTTTCTTCCAATAGAAGGCTACTTCATCTTGGTTGAAGGTCTATTGTTTAGTGTGGCCACCTGCATTAATAATTTTACCTAAATCTTTTGGATAACTTGCTGCAGCTTCCACATCATCACTTGCTGCATCACCTTGTACTTTTATTTTATGGGGATAGTATCTTTTCTTAAATCTCGTGAACCAACTTTTCCTAGGTTTAAGCTTTCCTTCTGTGGTTTCCATACCTGTCTCAGCCTTCATCAAATTGAAGTGTTAGGGTTTTCCCTCTGGACGAGAGGTTGGTTTAAGGAAATGTTGTGGCTGGTTTGATCTTCTATCCAGACCAGTGACACTTTCTCCATATGGACAATAAGGTTGTTTCACTTTCTTATCATTTGTATGTTCATTATCATTAAAAGTAGCATTTTGAATTTCCTTCAAGAACTTTTCCTTTGCATTCACAACCTGGCTAACTGTTCAGTGAAAGAGTCCTTTTCTTCACCCTATCTTGGCTTGCAATATGCTCTCCTCACTAAGCTGAACCATTGAAAAACAGACAATTCCTCCTTTCACTTGAACACTTAGAGGCCATTGTAGGGTTAGTTACTGGCCTAATTTCAATATTGATATGTCTCAGGAAATAGGGAGGCCCAGGAAGTGGGGAAAAGACAGGGAAACAGTTGGTGAGTGGAGCAGTCAGAACACACATAACATTTATTAAGTTTGCTGTCTTACACATGGGTATGACCTGCGGTGCCTCAAACAATTACAATAGTAACATCAAAGATCCCTGATCACAGATCACCGTAACACATACAGTAATAATGACAAGTTTGAAATATTGCATGAAATACTGAAATGTAATACAGAGACAAGAAGTGAGAAAATGCTATTAGAAAAATGACACCAATAAGACCTGCTTGATGTAGGGTTACCACAAACCTTCAATTTGTAAAAAACGTAATATCTGGAAAGTGTGATACAGTGAAGTGCAGGGAAACCTGATATGCCTGTATAATCAAAATTGAACAAAGGAATGATTCCTACAGACGTCTATTCTCTGTAACAGTGACCACAGACCATGTTTGAAATGTCAGAAAATTCCACCCAGTATTTCTGAGTGACCGTGTGGAGTAGAATGTCACGCCCTGCAATTCCACTTATCAACCAGGATGAAGTATATGGAGTGAGTGAGAAATAAACTTTTCTTGTGTTAATCAACTGAGATATAAGGTTTAACTACTTATCAGAGTGTAAAACAGCCTATTTACTTTATACAGCATGTAGCCCGAATATATTGTCTATATTGAATGAAAAGCCAGTTAACCCCATTTTTTATATTGGGACATTTAAAACACACACAACATTGATGTTGGGTGATAATAATTTGTCAGTGAAAGTTCATCAATTGTATCAAATGCACCCACCATACTGGTGGGGGATCTTGATAATGGGGAAGATTAGGCATGCACAAGGCCAGGGGTTATAAAAAAAAAAAATCTTTGTTTCTTCCACCTAATTTTGCTATGAACTTAAAGCTGCTCTAAAAAGTAAAGTGTATTAAAAATATTGAACAGAGAGAACACATGTATTATTAATTTATTAATATTTTATATTTTTGTTACATATAGTATGTTCACATAACACTTTTATTGAAGTTTATAAATATTAAACTTAGGAAATATATATGATATTTTTCAATTGCTTTTGATATTTTCTATATAATTACAAAATTCTCATGTCAGTAAATATTCTAATAAAAGACATGCTTTATTATTGAATAGCATTTTTAATTTTTTGTGTGTACTAAAATCTCCTATTGAAGAACATTTAACTTGACAACAATTTTTTGCTATTTTAAACAATGCTGAGAGTATTTCTGGCATGAAAGAAGTCTAGAAAGTCGGGTGTTTATTACAGAATGCAACACTTGTGTTTTTAACCATGACTGATTAAATCACAGCTATTTTGGTAACATCAAGTAAAAGAAAAAACAAGGTAGTGGGGCGCCTGGGTGGCTTAGTCGGTTAAGCGTCCGACTTTCGCTTGGGTCATGGTCTCGCGGTTCGTAGGTTCGAGCCCCGCGTCGGGCTCTGTGCTGACTGCCTGCTCAGAGCCTGGAGCCTGTTTCAGTCTGTGACTCCCTCTCTCTCTGACCTTCCCTTGCTCACGCTGTCTCTCTCTCTCTCCTAGAAATAAATAATAAAACATTAAAAAAAAAAAAAGAAAAAACAAGGTAGTGTTTTCTTTTAGAGACTCTTTCGGAGGACTTTCTAAAAATTGCATTCTGGGCAAAAAAGTAGGAGGTCAGACACACAAACATTGTCATAAGCAATATCCCTAGAAGCCTAACTGATTCTGACAAAACAAAAACAAAAACAACCTTATTCCTTTCTTTAAAATTAATACAATACCTAAGAAAAAATACCATAAAAACTTATTTCTCACCATCGTTTTGAAAGACATTATATCTATCTATTAATAAACTCACTATGTTGTTATTACCAAAGATGTTTTTTCCATAAACTAATCATCCAAAATGGGTACAATGACCTGTTAATCTGAAAAGACTTATTAAAATAGCAATTAACTCTGCATAGTTTTGGAAGTGTTTATACTGAGAATTAAGGATCTGTGGACTAGCTCTGGAAGTTCAGCGGCAGGTCAAAATTACAGTATTTGCTTAGCCTAATCAGGCCACTTCATGATCCATCATGTTTACACTTTGGGGACTATTTACCTTATTCACAAGTTGAATTAGACGCCACTAATGCCATTAGCTGTGTCAGCTACTTTTTCCACTTGCTAATTGTCTGTAATATCTTAATTAAAAACATCTATAAAAATGTGTTACTCTATTGTTTCTGCTCCTTAACTAGAAAGTTTCCCAAGCAATAAAATTAAAGTGTTTTCTGAAAGTTGGATATAATTATTTATAGATTTAATTTGAAATATTTTTGGCCTTTTTAAAATAATTGTAGTTAGTATTACTTTTTGAAAGTAATATTTCCTTTCATTACTTTTGCACTTGCTTGCTTTAATATTCAAAAGATTACATTGTCTATTAATTAAATCATGAATTAATTCACTCAGTTAACAATTGTTTATTTTACCTTCCTAATACTGTCAGTATTGTTTTAAGTACAGAGAATTAGAAATAAACACCACATGAATCAGTTAAGTGCTAAATAAAAGTAAGTATGAGTTATTTATGATTTTAAGAATATAAACTGCCTGTGATTAAGGGAAGATTACCTTAAAGAGGTAATATCTGATTTTAACCTGAAGAGATGATTTAGAATTAGTTGGACCTAGAAAGAGAGCAAAAAATAGCACCTTTTGATCATTTTGCACAGGTTGGCATTGTTGGGTATGGGATGCAAGTAAAATTATTTTGAGAGACGGTAGCAGAAGGACATAGAGGGCACCATAAGACTTTCTGGAGGTTACAAGCAGCCATCCAAGAATGTTAAGTAAGTACATTTTGTTTAGATTCACAATTTAGTAAAATAATTCTGGTTAATCAGTATTAGTATAATTGGAGAGGGTGAGATGAGAGGTGGTAGCAACAATTGGGGGCTGTCCTGAAGTTGTAGTCTGAAACCAGCATGCTGAAAATGGACTAACAAGTAGGTAATTAAAGAAATAAACTTTTGGTGAGAAGATGGAAGAGCTGATGATGATAAATTGCAGAGCAATTTAGTATATAATTGTAGAAATCTTAAGTAAGTAGTTTGGGGGGAAATGTATTATCAGTAATAATAGTAACATCTCTACTACTACTACTACTACTACTATTTGGTAACATCGATTGCTGCCAAGATGCTAGACAATGTATTAACCATGGGTATAATATTTTGAAATATGGACTAACATTTACTAAATATTTCCTCACTCTTTCTCTGTGAATGTTTAACACATGTTGGTCTTATGAGTGCGTTATTCATGTGAGCTTTATCTTTCTCTAAATGTGATGAACTAAAATATAGTTCGTCTCTATGGCTACCAGCATGCTGTAACAGTGTTATGTCAGTGAGCAATCGATGGGATGCTGAGCATGTTGGAGGGTTAGGAAACAAGTGTTGTTAAAACAAAATATTAGGCACATGTTGTATAAGAAAGAGAAAGTACAGATAGAACAGAGAAAGTACAACAACAGCTACTTGACTAGTGGAGAAATAAAGTAGCCTATGAAAGTATCAAGGCTTCACATCTGTAGCTGAAAATGACTAGAGCAAAGCAGATTTTAAACTTAACGATCACTAACTGTCAGTTGTCTCCCAGGAGCCGTTCTCCATTCCCCTAAATCATTATCCTCCCACTCGCTTGGATAATGACAACACAGCCCCACAATGTTTGAGATTCTCTTTCCCGTCCTCACTCTCAGGTGAATGGCCTTGCTTCATATTTAACTGAGAAAAAAATGGATTCAATCAAAAGAGAATTCCCACACCTTGGCACTCAGTTCATGTATTTAGTCCTTTCTGTTACTCTAATGAAAGAATTTTCTTTGCTCTTGCATACAGCGGCTTCCACCCTCACTTACCGGCTCAATGGACATTATTGTAGCTCCTGGTCCCTTCTGTTCCTGCATTCTCTCGGATTCTTTATCTCACAGATTGTTCCCAATTATAACAATATTTCTTTTTTCCACTACAAACTAAAGTCACAAAAGCTACCTCTTAAACTCTCACAGATTCTCTTTTCATCTTGTAGAGAAAGCAAAATACCTCAAAAGAGATATCTATAGTCCATGTTTGCAATTGCTCTCATTTGATTTTCTGTTGAGTCATCTCTAAGCATTCTTTTAATTCTGATAATCCCTTAAAACATCCTAGTCAGTGCCACAAAATCCAGCTTTCAATTATTAATCGAAATCAGTCTCAACTAATTATAGCAAATAACACAGTTGGTTATGTTGTCCTTGCTTTGATTCTAAAGTACAACATTCACACTGTTTGCTTTGAATTGACCTCATCGTCTATCTCCTTTGCAAAACTAACAGTTTATCTACAGACCTTGAAATTTTAGAGTATCCCAGGATCTATTTCTGACTTTTTTCTCTATTTTTTGCTTTGTTACTGACCTTAACTTCTATCATGACTCCAAATGCCATCTACATAAAGACTCCTCACTGGTCATTCGTCTAACTGCTAAGATTCCATCTCCACTTGGATTCTAAGAAGAATTCCAAACAAACTCCTTACTCTACCTACAGTCCTTACTTTGAGTGAAAGTTTTGCTTCTTTTATATTTCTCCCCTTTGTTAAAATCAACCCTTTCTTTCCTGTTCCTTAGGCCAAAAATTGGAATCATCAGTGATTCTTTTCTTTTTCTCACCTCCAACATCCAATTCCTCTACAAATGCTGAAGGAATTCCCTCCAGACATATCTAGCATCTGCTACTTCTCTCTTCTAAACCACCAGGTTCATTGCCCAGCAACGTTTATCTTTGCCTCTGTTATTTAATATCTCCCAATTAGTCTTTTGAGCTTTCTCTTTGCCCTTCTCCTAAATTTGTTTCACAAAGCAGCCAGGGGGATCTTGTTAGAATTAGGACTGGATCTTATCACTATTCTGATCAAAACTTTCTAAACGTTGCACATTTTCTCAATGTAAACACCACACCTTTGTAGCACTCTTCACAGCTCTACAGGATCTGGTCCTGGGATTACATATGCTTCCTTCTTACTCTTCTTAAACACAGCAGTCATGCCTTCAGCTCGGGGTGTGAGGACTTTCACTTTCATCCACCTGAAACTGTCTTGTTTCAGGTTTACACAACATACACTTCCTCATCCTCCAGCCCTTACTTATATATTATCTTCTCAGTGAGGACTTTTGGACGACCCTGTGTGAAATTGAGATCTTTCTCCCATCCCCTAATATTACACATCTATTTTCTCGGCTTTGTTTTTCTTCCTCACATTTATCACTATCTTACTGAGGATATGTTTTAGTTATTTTAATTATCTATTTCTGCCAAGGACAGGGATTCTCATCTCTCACATTTGCTGCTTTATACCTGATATCTAGGTTAGTTTTCACATCGAAAACATGCTTGATGTGTATTTGTTAAATGAATGAATGGCTACACACATTAGGAAATATTTTAAGTTTGAGAAATGCAATTACACAGCTTGTCCTTAAGTCACATTATCAAATTGAATGCTAAAATATGTCCTGTTTGTAAATATAAAGGAAAGAGAAGCACAAAAAAGAAGAAAGGAAAAATAAAAGGGAGAGAACATAAAGAAAAAAATGGAAAAAAGTGTAAGCCTTCATTCAGTGAATGTGATGTTTCCAAATGGTAAACACAATATTCCTCAACTTTGAATCCCAGGACACTGAGATTAAGACCTAAACCCCATATCCTGGGTTTGCAAATTTCGAGAGAAAGTGTCTCCTCCTGATAGGCTATCACTTTACCACATGTCCCAAGGCTTAAGCCACCAGCCTTTTCGCTCCACAGATATACTTAGTTTATGTACTTTGGTCAAGTCCTCCTTGTCTTCCTGGCTCAAGGTTAAATGTCACCTCCTGAAAATGGCCTTTCCTCATCACTCAATTAAAAAAATTCACCTAATAATTCTCATCACCCTGACCTATTTGTATCATGATCTGCTAATTTTTCATATTTGTGAGAAGCCTGGTGGCTCAGTCAGTTAAGTGTCTGACTTCAGTTCAAGTCATGATCTCACAGTTTGTGGGTTAGAGCCCTGTGTCAGTATCTGTGCTGATAGCTCAGAGCCTGGAGCCTGCTTCGGATTCTGTGTCTCCCTCCCTCTGCCCCTTTCCTGCTCGCATTCTCTGTCTCTATCTCTCTCTCTCTTTCAAAAATAAACATTAAAAATTAATTTATCATATTTGTATTTATTTGTCCCAGTTAAGCAACATTTGAGCTCTATGAGAATTAATTGTAGCTATTCATGTCTGGACCCATTTGAGCTGGGTGGAAAATTGACACAATCAGCTGAAAGAATCTATGTCCTTAATCTACTTGAAGGTGTCAGAGTACACATCAGCCCACCTCCCAACCTTACTCAATCATCTTGATGATTAGAAGAAGCAGGAATACACTATGAAAAAAAGGGGGTAGGGAGACACAGGAAAGCTTTTTCCACTGAGTACACATTTTTTATCATAAGTCTTGGTGCGACAAAAATTTCACTTTTAAAAATTTCCCTCAAATCAGTTATGATGCTCAACTGCTATTTTTGCAAGAAAATGGATTCTTATTTTCTCCCACCTGACTTTAAAGTGGCTGTTTGGAACATGACCTGTTTGTAAGTTAAAGAATTCCAATATTTAGTGTAGTATTTACAATACAAGAAAACATCAAAAAGAGTTGCCCATTATTGCACCTTTAATTTTGATATAAAGCATATAAATCACTTTGGCCTGGGAAAATCTAGACATAAGAGAATGAAGAGCATTAAGGTATGCTGATTAAATTGTTATACTGCAGTTCTTGTGTTGACTATTTGCAACATAAATGGAAAATGAACCACAATTCATGTATATTCATGATAATTGTCCCCTGAAAAAAAACTGGCTCTGAGTTTATAAAGTGGTTTCTGTTCACAGAAAAATAAAGATGAAGTATTTTAGATATTCAATTTGTGCCCATTTCTTATAATACCAGTTATTTTAAAGCTCAAGTGATTTAGTATGTCTGGTATCTGCTTAAAAGCATAAGGGGAATTTCGGAAATATCAAATAATACCATATTTTTTGGATAAAAGAATTCTCATACAAAGCATTTACCACTCAGCCTAGGAATATAAAAGAATTTTTGAGATTTCAAATTGAAGTCTGTCTCAATGAGAAGAGAAATCATACAAGTATATTTTTTCCTCAATAATAGGTATACAGTATAAATACACTTTGCTCTATCTGTAGATTCACTTAAGTTGTAATTTATATTTCTTCCTTTTCAGTTCAATTTCTTTTTCATACCTCCCCCTAATTTTCTATGTTTAAAATGCTTAATCGTTTATTTTGAACCTTTTTAAAATGCATGCTTTAATAACAGAACACTGAATCACCTAATAGAGACAGCAATTGTATTAATGAAAGAACTTACTTTCTTTGAAGGAATGCTTTGAGAAAAAATGGTATAAAAGAACTTGCGAATTTGAGTCAGGAAATCAGTTGATGCATGCTGCATCCATCTTTCCTGTCACTCATAGAAGGGTCCAGTTACAGACTTGTATACAGTAATACGTAAATCGTTCCTAAGTGAACTCCAAAAGAGGGTCTAGAATTTTTTTTTCTCTATCTGAGAAATGTGTCGGTAAGTATCTATCAGAAGTCACAGGCTCAGACATCCTTGCTTGGTTTATGGGCTGCGTGAGGTCACTTCCACCTAGAAACAAGAGTTCCAGGAATGAATCTGAACACTACACTAACCCACTACTCACAATGTTAGCTTCTGCCTTTCTCCTTTGCTCCAGTGTGGGCCAGCACAGAAACTCCGGTCTCCTCCTGATTTTGTCACCTTTTGTTCTAACTGATTACCTCTTTTTTTGGTATTTTTCTTCTCAGGCATTCATGAAACTCTTTCATCCCAAAGGTAGTCCATCACTAAAACAGAATCTGTGTGACTTTGTCCCTGAGACTCCACCTTCTTTTCGGTACTGTCTACTTCCTCAGCTTATGGTGACATTTATGCTACAGATGAATGAGTGTTTTGGATTTTCTGCCAACCTGATATTTTCCCGTTATGCAGAATTCATTTGAATGCTCCTGAATTAGAACTGCCACCACTGCACCCCAAACTCTCCACCTCACTCACAAACACAACCAATTGCTCATTCGTTGAATTGCTCATTCAAAAGATAGCAGCTGTCAAATGGTCAGGGTTTTTTGTTTCCATTTTTATTTTCTTAGGGGGGACTGTTTCTAAACATTGCTCTTACCCAAAAAAAACATCACCCATTTCTAGTGTCAACCACTCTTTTTCATCCATTCTGTCAAAGACTGAGAATTAAGTCTAAATCACCCTGCATTGCAACATAATTCCAAATTCCCATGCAAAAACTAAAAGAGTAGGTTTGAAATATGCATTTTTAAAAATCTTCTTTCTTTTACCATCTAGGCTTAGATAGTACGGTAAACATTATAATAATCAGCAAATATGACAGGAAAATCTCAGGCAGAGATTTTTTTTCTGGGTGGTACCAAAAGATGACATATACAATCTGGTCTCTATCTTATATGTCAGATAAAGAGACGTTTAGTATATAGTTGATTAATTTAATTTTCAGTTATAAGTAATAAGGACTTTTAATAATTACATAATAGATGCCTGAAATTAGAGGTCCCAGGGTTGGTTCTCTTAATAGTGTCATCAATGACTCAAACTTTTTTATTTGAATAATTTCTCTTGCTCAGTACAGTTGGCCCTGAAACAGCCATGGGTTTGAACTGCACAGGTCCACTTATATTCATCTTTTTTTTTCCAGTAAATACAGGGCAGTACTGTAAATGTATTTTCTCTTCCTCATGATTTACTTCAAAATGTTTTGTTTTCTCTAGTTTATCCTATGGTAAGAACACAGTATATACTATTTATATATACCAGGGGACTGGAAGTTTGGATGAGAACTTAGCATAAAAAGAGAAAGGACCACTCCTAATGGAAATGTTACCAAACACAGCTGGAGGGAATTTTTTCTAAAAACTGGCAGTGAACTCACTGCCAGTGTAATATTTTGGACATTGTATAAGGTATTGCTTGGGGAACCTGGGTGGCTCAGTTGTTTAAGCGTCCAACTTTGGCTCAGGTCATGAACTCATTTTTTTTGAGTTTGAACCCCATGTCGGGCTCTGGGATGACAGCTCAGAACCTAGAGCCTGCTTTGGATTCTGTGTCTCCCTCGCTGTCTGCCCCTCGCCTGCTCACACACACACACACAACACACTCTCTCTCTCTCTCTCTGTCTTTCTCAAAAATAAATAAAGATTAAAAAAATTTAAGGTATTGCTGTTTGACAAATCTATGTGCAGTGTAGCTATGGCCTTTGTCATAAATATACAAATATCTTTATAACCCCTTGAGCATAATTTGAAACAGAGATTAGATTGCTAGAAATATTGATAGAGATATTTACTTATGATAAGGGTGGAGCACATTGGAGACATTCTTAAAATTAGAGAATGAGAATCTTTAGAGGCATATACAGTATGCACTTGGGTATAACAGCAAGATGGTAGTTCTATGATATTTAATAATGTATCTAGGAGATTGATGCTAGACAATCGCCAGACTTTGATGATGAATATAACTGGAGGGTAACTCACAAGCTCATCCTCACCCTAAGGGTACAATCTTAAAGGCTGGCTTTACCAGGAGCAGCTGGGTGGCTCAGTCGGTTAAGTGTCCAACTTTGACTCAGGTAATGGTCTTGTGGTCCATGAGTTCGAGCCCTGGGTTGGGCTCTGTGCTGACAGCTCAGAGCCTGGAGCCTGCTTCAGATTCTGTGTCTACTTCTCTCTCTCTGCCCCTTCCTTACTTGCATAGTGTGTGTCTCTCTCTCAAACATAAATAAACATCAAAAAAATAAAATAAAATAACAAAAGCTGGCTTTACTTATTTGTCAAGACGACCTGAACCTGGGTGATCTGCCCATTTTTATGAAGAAGACTTGCTCAGAATTAGCCTAAAGAATGGATCCAATCCTAGATCAAACACAAAGGGATGATTTTTCCTTGTTATTGAGGAAGGTTCTTTCTGAAACTATTGTCAAATAATGCTATCGAGCACTTAGTAATGAACTTTTGCATCATGGTAGGTGCCACTCAAGAATCACTAAATCTCAGAATTATAGACCTATAGACAGTAGGTCAAAACCACAGATGAAAAGCTGGACTTACAATTGACATCTGAAATTATGTGTGGGAGCAGTTTTCTGGAAACAAACCCTTAACCTGTGGAATCCGAGGCTATCTCTAGGTACATAGTTGCAGGAATTGGACCAAAGTGTAGGACACCAATTTGGTGTTAAGGAGAATTGCTTGGTGTGGGGAAAACACACACACAGGCACACATTTTGGTGATCAGAACTGTCAGAAATAAAGTGTCCTGTAAAAGTAAAGAAGAAATACAGGTGGGAGAAAACTACTTTTTGTTTAAAAAATTTTTGTTCATTTATCTATTTAAAAAAAATTTTTTTAATATTTTNAGAAATGTCTAATCAGACCCTTTGTTCATTTTTTTTTTAATTTTTTTTTTAATGTTTTATTTATTTCTAGGAGAGAGAGAGAGAGACAGCGTGAGCAGGGGAGGGTCAGAGAGAGAGGGAGTCACAGACTGAAACAGGCTCCAGGCTCTGAGCTGGCAGTCCGCACAGAGCCCGACGCGGGGCTCGAACCCACGAACCGCGAGATCATGACCTAAGCGAAAGTCGGACGCTTAACCGACTAAGCCACCCAGGCGCCCCTGTTCATTTATATTTTTTGGGAGATAGTTAATTAAAAAATATGGAATACATTCAGAATGTTTCAGGGAAAAAGTACTATTATTGTCTTTTTCTAAATATTGATATGCAAAAGTGATTCTATAAATAAATAAGTCTGAGGTTGCTGAGTGAGGATCTATTTGATAAGATAAATAATGAAGGCATATAAATTCCTAATTCCCATCTGTATTAGATTCTGTTGCCCCAAGAATGCAGAGATTTTGTGCAGACAAGCGTGGGCAAATATTAGTCTGCAAAGCTTGACATGACCTTGACTCTAAAAAATAATTTATGAGGTCCACCTTTGGATTGGGTAGAAACCTCTTTGCATTATTTTTTCTAAATTCCGCTGTTTCGAGGACTCCTCTACAAAAAGATTAGTGAAGATTCTCTATATTTAATGGCCTAACTTCTGATCTTCTTACAGAAATTCTCCATTTACATAGAGGAAAGTGATGGCAACCTAGTTACCTTCTTGAATCAGAAGAGAGATTTTCAGTATTTTTTCTTTTTCTTTTATTTTAAATTATTTTCAGCCTCAGCCATTATTGTTTGGAAAATAGTCCCTTCATTAATAACTATGCAAACAACCTTTTTTGTTGGATATTTCAAGATTATCACGATCAATTATTAAAGTGCTTTACTAATTCTGAGTGCTGCACATGTGTGTATTCCCACTCTTCTATATTTTTAGGCTCTTAAAAATTGTTATTAGTCAGGTTTCCTTCAAAGCTATTAACATATGTCTTATGGCTAATGTTGCCAGATAAGTGGTCTATAAAAAATAAATTGTTACCCTGCCAGTTTTTTTTTCTTATTTAATATTTAACTAGTTTGAAATTTGAGATAATCTAGCCAGAGTATAGGCTTGGATTTTTTCCTTACTTCTATAGTATTATGAAAACATTTATAAGTAAATATGTATTATTTTAGTGATCATGAATTATTCTCTTAATTTCCTTATTAATTCTATTATTTTTTTCAGAATTCAGGATATATCTAACTACTCATGATCTATATACTAAGTTTTTGCAATGCTGCTGTATATATGTATGTATCAGTAAAATGTACATTTCTTTCTGTTAACACTTTCCTGTTACAATTTCTTTTTTACAGAAAAATACAAATTTTATTTGTATGTATAATTGCTAGATTTTCTTAAAAGTAAAGAATATTCATTTTCTGTCAAATTTACCTTCTGGGCACCAGTTTAAGAAATCATGAAAACAATGGAATATGGACATAATGCAAAGACTGTATTAAACTTAATAAATATAAACCTCTTTCCATGTTCTGCCTTTATAAACATTAAAAGGTCACACTTGAAATTCTGAATTCTCTGTAAAGAACTATTTGACAAAGGGTGATTTAAAATATACATTCTTGTATATGCTTACTCTTTAGAGCATAGAAATAAAATATTAAAGGTTAATATTTATAGGCATGTGTACGTAAATATATACTTTTAAATAGTAGGAAAACAATAGTATGCCACAGAAGAAACCTTTGTTACTAGCAATTAATGAAAAGCTGTACTTGAGACATTACAAAAGTAAATGATAGAAATCAATGAATTGTTTAGACAAGGAATAAGGAAAATCTCTTGAACTAAACTAATCAATCACCAGAGAGACTTGATAAAACGATTTCATTACTTGCAATCCACAAAAGGTTTCTTTCTATAAAAATAAATCATTTGGGAAGATTCTAATCATTAATTATACAAATAAATTGTCTCTTTAGTAACAGAAATTACAAGTAACAGTTTAAATACAAAATAATGTTAAATGTATCTAATGTATATGTAACTCTTTGCATTCACATTTTACTGGAATTTTAATAGGAATATTCTTGACAATATCCTCTTGTTTGTATACTAATATAATTTTATGTTTTTATGATAGCAATATATAAGAAATATCTAAAAAGAGAAAGACAAACATAAAATGAGCACCAAACCCGGAATTGTGTATTGTACAATTAATTAGGAGGTAAGATCACTTAACAAATTTAATAGCAGAAAGAATGTATTTATTGATTCTTTGTTGTCAGACACTGGGTCTGCAGTGACTAGCACAAACAGATATCAGTTGCTGTTATGAAATTTATCATATAGTGGGACAAGCCATAAAATGACTGCATTATACATATGTAATTTAAAATCAATGGAATAACACATGATTGCAGTGGAAAAAGTCATATGGCAAAAAAGCTGGACAGATTTGATTTTAGAAGGAAGTGTTAATAAGAATTAATGAATAAACACAAGATACACACATATGTATACACACACTAAATAATAGAAATGATTTAAATTTAAATTAAATGTAGAGATGTAAAGGTAGAGATTACTAAATTTTTTTAACTTAAACAATGTCTTAATTCCAATTCCATAATCTTATAGCCTTCACTAAAAACTTATTTTGTTATGTAAAAATAATAGTATAATATTTTATGTAGAAATGTGACTGTTCTATGGTTCCCCAGATCTCTGGTCACATAACCATAGAGATAATGATAGCATTCATTGTTGTAAAATTAGATGATATAAAGCAAAATGGATGCTGGAGTGCTGTGTCGAACTATATTACTCTGGAATATTTATGAACCATATATGCAACTTTGTTACATAAATGATTCCATTTTGTTTCATAACTTTTAAGGATCCATCCAGTGTTTAATCTGCAAGATTAAAATAATAAAATTAACAACCTTTCAATTCAAGCTATTTAACCAGAAAGCCTGTATTTAAGAGTCTAAAATTCAGTAAAGAGAAACTACTAACTTGAAAATTCTGAAGCCAAACTGTATGTGTTTGAATCATGGCCACCAGTGATTAGCTAAGTGATCTTTGCAAGTAACTTAAAATTCTTAACTCCATTTTTGAACTTAATAAATTAATGCGTACATGCATTGTAGCTGAATCCTGTTGCTGGTATCATAATATTCTTCTTGGTTCTTCAATAGATAATAGTTTGAATAAAAACGAACAACAGTAATTAGTTTTACTGAACATTCATTTTTATTTATTCTTTGAACAATGAGACCACATGGCCTCTATAATGAAATTAAAATTACTATGATTTTATGTTTTGAATATTTTATGCTTTTTTTCCTCGATATAATTGACTATATAAAAATCCCTGTAGAATAAATGTGTTAGATTTGCAAACTCATTGTTGCAATTTTAAAGGATTTCTTATTTTCCTTTCATAATATAAATGCTATTTAGTATATAGTTTATTTTACACACAAAGAGCATTCTTTTAGCTATCATTTTGTTAATACATTTCATAAAATTGATTATATCTGAACACATTGTATAATATTCATTCTCTGGAATTTCAGAACATTTCAGTTTGTTTCAGTTCAGTTTAAGTTATTCTAAAATGGGACATACATATTTTTTTTTTTGCTTTTCAAGGTATTAAACTGAATTTATAGAAAGATAATTGACTTCATTAATTCTAAGTTACAAATTTAGTTTTTGTCTACATGACTCATTACTTTATAAAGTGTTGTATTAATGCCACTAGCTAAAAATGTTGATTTATGTTTCCCTGAAGTACTATTTGTTTTTGATTTACATTCTTTTATCAGCATTGCCGAATTTCTATATTTAAAATGTTTATATATTTTTGCTCTATTGTTTTATTAACCAGCATATGATGTTCTTTACAGACATTTTCAATATTCCTATATTTTATTTTGTCAGATGGTGACAATATCACCCTTCATCCACTCAGTTCATCTTTATATGACAAATACATTTCAATTAATTTATTTAGATATTTTCATATAGTTTTGATAAATGTATCTTTTATATGAAACATATAATTAGAATTTTTTTAATCACATCTCACTGACTTATAGTCAATTTTAAAACTCATTTTTGGGTTCAGTCAGTTAAATGCCCCACTCTTGATTTAAGCTCAAGTCATGACCCCATGGCTGTGAAAAAGAGTCCTGAGTCAGGCATGGAGCCTGCTTAAAATTCTCTCTCCCTCTCTCTCTCTGACCCTCCCTTTCTCTCTTTCTCCCTCTCTCTCATAAATGAATAAGTGAGTAAATAAATAAATAAATAGAACTTTTGTTTCTCTAACAATTACTAATGACACTCCTTTTTTATTTATTATTTTTTCTGTCTTTCATGTTTTCTGTTGGATAGATCATTATTTTTATTATATTTTACTTTAGTTATTTTGGTATTTGCCTTAAGTTTGAGCCCATAGTAATGAATATTTACCTTTATAAAGCTCTTGATATTATCAGTATTTATAATTTTCTCATGCAAGACAAATACTTCAGTATATGATTCTAACATCTCTCTTATTTAAACTCACTACCATTTTTAAGTTGTCTAGATTGTTATTTTTACGTTCTTACAGAAATCTTTTTCCTTGTGTTTTCATCTTTTTTTTCTTTTCTTTAGATGACAGTAAGCTTGTAGGCCATAAACTCCAATGTTTCCAGATTTCTAGTCCATTCACTTGACCATTTAAATAACTCACCTTCAACTATTTCTCTATCCTCCAACTTTCATAATTTTCTGTTCTGTTTCATCCTCAGCTGATGACCTAGCTTTCAATTTCATCACTTCATTGAAAAAAATGAAGTAATATGATTTTGGTAAGAATTGCAGTGACGCTGCAAATCAATCTAAGACAAATTGGAATCTTAAAAACATTGACTATTTCAATCCATATACATGGTTTATATCTCCATTTACATAGGTTTATTTAATTTATTTCAGCAGTGTTTTGCAGTTTTCAGCAAACAAATATTGCACATCTTTTCCTAAATATATCCTTTTACTTTGTAGGTTTTAATGCTTTTGTAAGTGCTATTTTGCCTTTAATTTCAATTTCCAATTATATGGTGACAATATACAGAGTTAAATTAATTTTAGTATTTTGACTTTTTATGTTGCAGTCTTACCTAAGTTATTTATTTTAGTAGCTCATCTTGTAAGTATGTTAAGAATTATTTTTTGTAGATTTTTTAGGACACAATCACATCATCTGCAAATAAAGACATTTATTTTGTCGCTTTAAAACTGCATGTCTTTTATTTTTCATTATTGTTTTCTTGGAATTGGCTAGGTCATCCATGTTGTATTGACTATAGATCTGGAGAAAACAGACCTGGTTACCTTGTTTCAGATTTCAGTAGGAAAATATTGAATTTTTCACCATTGCTTATAATTTTGATGTAGATTCTTATAGATTTTTTCATCATTTCCTGGAGGTATCTTCCACTACTAGCTTGTTGGGGGTTTAGTGCTTTGTTGTTTTTATCACCAATGGATAAAGTTCATTGCTTTTTCTGCATCTATTGAGATGTTTGGAGTTCTCTATCTTTTTGGATCAATTGTTTGTTATTTCTCTCATTATGTATTTTTTTTTAATGTCAACTAAAATCTCTCATACTCATTCTTTCTCTCTCTTGCTCAGGACTTCAAATAAAAGTTAGGCCATTTGATTTTCTCTCACAGCTCTTTGATGCTGCTTTCTTTTAAGTGTATTTTTCTCTTCTTTATTTTAACATAGAAAATTTATATTGAGGGACGCTTGGGTGGCTCAACTGGTTAAGTGTCTGACTCTGGCTCAGGTCATGATCTCATGGTTTTTGGGTTCGGGCCCTACATCTGGTTCTGTGCTGACCAGGCTCAGAGCTTGGAGTCTGCTTCAAATTCTGGGTCTCCCTCTCTCTCTCTGTCCCTTTCCAGCTTGTGTTCTGTCTCTTTATCAAAAGTAAGTAGACAGTTAAAAAATTATATTGAATTATATTCAAGGTTATTGATTCTTTTCTTGATGTTCTATTTGTTGATAAACTCACTGAACAGATGATTCATCTCTGATATCATGCATTTTCACTTCAGATATTCTGTTTGCCTCTTTATATATTTTCCTTCTCTTGAGTGGAAATTCTCATTTGTTAATACATATTCACCTTTTCTATCAGGCATGTATTATTTGAATCATTGTTACATTAAAACCCTTATCTGATAGTTTCAATCCCCTATTATTTTGGATTTCTTGTTCTGTTGAATATTTGATACCTTGAGAGAATATTTGATACCCTGACAGCATTCTTTGTTTATTTGGTTTATGATATGTGTTGTAGTTGAATGCCAGATAGTCAAAAGTTGGTAAGGGGGAGGAATAGAAATGGAAAAATACTAAGAAAAGTAAACTCAACATTTCCCCTTTCTGTCTTTACACCCCCTGCCCCCACCCTGTAACACAGAAGGAGGCCTCTACAGAGGCACTAGGAAGACCTTTCTGGAATGGTCTGGCCCAGAAATATGAAGGTGTATAAGAGTATTATTAGCTAGAGAGGCCTGAGTGCATGCCTGCAACTCTCCTCAGAGACTGCAAAGCTGGAGTTATACCTCAAGTCTGTTATGGAGAGGGCACTTTGTATTTGCCTATGGTTGAGCTTGGAAAATCACACCTAGGTTTCTTGTCAGGGGCTAGATCCCTCCTACGTATCAAACTTATTTTTAACCATTTTTCTCATTCACTTGAGTTATCATTTATTGTCCTGTCTGTTGGACAGGTTTGTATTATTCAGGTGGTTTGAAATATTTCATGGAACCTGAATAATATGAACTTTTCTTTAATCTTGTTCAGGCAAAATTATTGCAAAAACAACAAATAATTTTGAAGTCAAACAGTTCTGTATTCTGCATTTTGCTGTCCCTGGACCCAAAACCAACCCTGAGTAAGGGGTTTGCTTTAAATTTTTAAGAAGCATAAGCATTGGAAAGACGTGGTTATTTCAGTTTGTGGAATTCACTGTTTTTTGAGGAAGATAGGTGGAGATGTGAAATCTAAGGGATGGCTAAACATTTATTTTAAATATACATATTCATTTATATTCATATATGTGTATGAATATATTCATATAAATATATATTTATATTATATTCATTTATTTTTATATTTTTTCTTGTTTATTTACTTATTTTGAGAGAGAGAGACAGACATGAGCAGGGGAGGTACAGAGAGAGAGAATGGTCAGTGCATCCAAAGCAGGCTCAGCAGAGAGCCTGATGTGAAGCTCGAACTTAAAAACCAGGAGATCATGATCTGAGGCAAAGTTGGACACTTAACCAACTGAACCACTAGGCACCCCCATTTTGAATATATTTAAACTTGAAATAAGATATTATTAAAAAAGAAAGCTTTTCCCAAACATGATATAACTATCCCTTATACATCCAAACACATATTAACCTTCCTTTATGAAAGGTATGAACACCTTTAGTGGTTGTTCATACCTTTGTAAGGTGACCCACACTGCTTTTTGATACTATCTAAATTAAACACTGAAAAATAAGATTAACCATAATTAACACTTTGTGCCCATGGACACTTAGAAAGTTTCTTTTAGGAACCTATAGCAATCCATAGGTTTTTTCTCAAAAGGAAACTACCTGAAGCAGATGGAAGAATTTTACTCCAAATTCTAAAGGAATAGCATCATTTACCTAGAAGTTCTGGGAGGCTTTCTCCTGAAACTGCTATTATTTTTTCTCTTTTGTGTTTTTACAAAGTTAGAAAATGCAAGTGAGCCTTTTTTTAAAAAATGGCAAACTGAGGTCCAATTAATATTATTTGAGTCTTAGATCCCATGGCCCAACAATTATTCCTTGAATTTCATGCATTAAAAATATAAGCATTAATAATAATACTAGATTTTATTTCTACTTTGAAATGTTTTATTACTATTTAGTGTTGTCATTGCTTGTAGCAGGTTAAAATAATGAAACCATGTATTGAGCACTTACTAAAAAGTAAATACTAATATTATTTCCATTTTATTTATGATACAATTTAGTCCAAATTCATATATATTTTCCAGACAACTCACAGCTGGTGGAATGTTCCAGAACAATACTTTTAGCTTCTGCATGAAGAAGAGCATCCTGACAGACCTTGACAAGCTCATCCTCCCCTGTGACTGGCTAAACTTCCACTCCAGTTTACAGTATCAACAAACTGTCCATCTGCAGTTGAGAGCTGGGAAAACCCTCTCCAGAGGCCTTCCTCTCATTCCGGTAGTGCCCAGCTGGAGACTCATTATCCTGCTTCTTCATAATGTGCCCGAAGGAAAAGGTACACACTTCGCTGTTCTCTTGAAAGACTTTTTTTTTCTTTCCAGATTAGAAAACTATGCAAACGGAGCTGTAATGTCCTATTTTCTCTATTTTAATCTAAGACGGAAACAAATGATAATAGATTGACTTTCCATCAAACAATTTGCCGTGTCCTGAAACAAAAGGCAGTGAGAGGGTAATTGGTTTGGGGTAAGAGAGGTGGTTGATGCAAATGACAATATACATTAGAATTTGGCATTCAAACCATGGAGAAAATAATTGAAGTTTTTCTGTTGGTCACATTTCACTTGAGTTGTTGGTATAAATATAGTGACAAGGCAGAAAGGGGAAATTACGTCTGATTTAACCCTGAAGAAATGTGATTGAAATAAGTCAGGACAATTACTATGTTACTTGCACTTAATATTTCTGTTTTTGTCAAACCACATTCTTCCGCGAGTTTCTTTAGTTCACCATTGTCAGTGAATGTGTATGCAGCCTTCACTGATGCTTGCCTCTGTACAGAATCTTTGGAACTTGTGCCCTCGGATGCTTCACTCACCAAGTTTCAATTTTCACTCTCTATTTTTCCACTTCCCATAATCAGTCTGGATAGGCTGAGTTAAAGTTTATTACCAGAGAAATGAATATGATAAAAATCCTCAATTACGGGTATTTCATTTTTCTATTTGATAGAAACTGAGCCTACCTTATCATTTTCTAATTTATTAAGGCAAAATTTATTCAAATACCTTAGAAATATTATGTAAGCACCTTCTCCTCTGGTAAATTGTATCCTGGGGTCTGAGTGATTCCACATTAAATGAATTGAAGCCATTTAATCTTCTACCTGATTCCACATGATTTACAGAAATGTCTGTGGGTGTTACTATAGGCAAATAAAATAAATGAAATCAACCTGAGTTGATGTTATGTAACTGTAAACTAGAAGCTAAGGTGAATACCTATTTCTAGTTATAGACCTTTATGAACACTTATTTTTTTGTATGAGAAAGACCATTATGTATCCTCTTTGATTTTTTCCACATAATCTAATTTTCTTTGAAAAAATCAGAATATTATATAACTGTCTCATGCATTTATCCTGATACAAAGCATCTGATATTTGCGGTTATACCTTTTTAAATGTTAATTTATTTATTTATTTTTGAGAGAGAGTGTGTACCAGCTAGTGGGGGAAGGGTAGAGAAATGGGAAGAGAGAATCCCAAGCAGATTTGCTGCCGAGCACTCTGCCAGGGCAGAGCCCTATGCCGGGCTTGAACTCGTGTCGGTTCATGACCTGAGCCAAAATCAAGTCAGATGCTTAAACGACTGAGCCACACAGGTGCCCCTGTTGTTATACCGTAAAGTCCTTTAAAGCAGCAAGGACATTTTGTAAATTTCCTGTAAAATAGAATAGCATATAGGCATCTCTGGAAAACATTTACACTTTACTACTGACTGTTTATTTTTCATTATTTATTTTTTAGGGAAATTACACATGACAAAAGAAAAAATAGACTTTTGTAGTTTTTGTTTTTCAAATATAAATTTTTGTGGTGTTGAACAGAAAGGTGAAGAAATCACTTTTCAGAGAAGACCAGAAGCTAGCCTTTCCATTGCGTTAAGTATTGATATTTCCACTCAAAAGCTATCCTGCTAAGGTTCTCATAATTACAGACATCCCTTTTCTTTGATAGTGTTTCAACTACAGTGTATAGACAATAATTGTCAAAAAATGAAAGTCATTATATAATTGTAAGACTTTTTTTTGAACAATTATAAGTTGAGAACAAAATTGAAGGGCAGGTACAGAGGTATACCATGCAAGCCATGCCTGCACCAATACAGAGCCTTCTCCATGATCAACATTTCCTATTACTGATACATCTGTTATGATTGATAAACCTACATTAACACATAATAATTACCTGAAGTCGATAGTTCACATTATGAGATACTGTTGGTGTTTTAAGTTCTATAGGGCTTGAGAAATGTATAATGACATATATTCATCATTATAGGATCATGCAGAGTATATTCATTGCTCTAAAAATTTTCTGTGTTCCACCCATTCATTTCTCTTCCCCTTGTCCAACTTTGAGTGGAAAACACCGATCTTTTATGATCTCTATACTTTTGCCTTTTTCATAATGTCATATAGTTAGAATTGCACAACATGTAGCCTTTTCAGATTATCTTCTTTCACTTATTAATGTGCATTGAAGTATTCTCTCATGTCTCTTCATGGCTCTATAACTCATTTGTTTTAGTGTACATTGTCTGAATGTACCACAGCTTATTTATCCATTCACCTATTGAAAGGCATCTTGATTGCTTCCAAATGTTGACAATTATGAATAAAGTTACTATAAACACCCACCTGTAAGTTTTGTGTGGACAGAAGTTTCAGGTCCTTTGGGTATGTGCCAAGCAATATCCATTGCTGAATAATCTGGTAAGAGTACGTTTCGTTTTGTAAGAAATTTCAGAACTGTCTTCCAAGTGGAATTTTCACCAACAATGAATGTGTTTCTTTTGTTCCATGTCCTCAATAGCATTTGGTATTAGTGTTTCAGAATTTTCCATTCTACTAGATGTGTAGTTGTATCTCATGGCTGCTTTCATAACACAAAATGTGAAGCATCTTTTCATAGATTATTTGCCATCTCTGTGACTTGTTCTGTGAGGTGCCTATTAAGATTGTTGCAGAGATTTTTAAATTAGATGGACTTCTGTTTAATAATTGAATCTGCTGCTAATTTACTGAATAAGATTGGAAAATTTATTTAATGTCTCCAGGCATACTTTTGGGCATACTTTTCTAATTATTATATTAGTATATAATTACATATAATACTAGAATAAGTATGACATAATGTAGTCTTGAAGATTAATGATGCCTGTAAAGAATTTAGAAAAGTACCCAAAACATTGAAAAGTGCTCGGTAAGTACTAATTAACATTTATTGCATTATTTTGTATCATATGTTAGTGATTTTTTAAAATTTGTTTTAATCTTTATTTTTGAAAGAGAGAGAGAGGGAGAGAGAGAGAGAGAGAGAGTATGAATGGGTGAGGTGCAGAGGGAGAGGGAGACACAGAATCTGAAGCAGACTCCAGGCACTGAGCTGTCAGTACAGAGCCGGATGTGGACTCAAACTCATGGACCAAGAGATCATGACTGAAGTCGTACTCTTAACCAAATGAACCACCCAGGTGCCCCTATGTTAGTGATTTTTAATATTAATTCAATATAGATAATAAATACATGAATAAATGAATTTGCTAATTGATAAATGTCTATGCTTTCCTGAATAGACTGTATTTTATTTTTCATTCAGTACTGCAAACAATTCTTATTCTTTGTATTATTTTGGTAGTAATAGATATCTAAACTCTCTTTTTTATTTTTTTAATTTTTTCTTGGGTGGGCAGGGGGTGTCTTCCAGTGAGGACCAAAAAATCTGCTAGACAAATTCTAAGAGTTGTAACACTTCTAAACTCTCTTTTCATTCTGAATTGATGTTTCTAAGCTTTATATAATACTTATAAAATACAAATTTTATTAGCACCATACTTGAACCATATAAACACACTGGGTAGCATGTATGAAATGCAAATTTTAAATAGTGAAAATTGTCCATTTCATATCAATTTTTAAACATGATTTTCATAGGCTAAGGTAAATGAAAGGTCCTTTGGTTAGTTAACTAATCTAAACTCTATAGTTTCCTATCCAACTAGCCAATCTTTTAAATTCATTGGTGAAATAAGCAGCACAAATAGTAATACAAATAAAATCATTTTATTCTTTAAATATATAAAACTATATTAAATTGGGGGGGTGCCTGGGTGGCTCAGTCGGTTAAGCTTCCGACTTCGGCTCAGGTCATGATCTCACTGTTCGTGGGTTCAAGTCCTGCGTCGGGCTCTGTGTTGACAGCTAGTTTAGAGCCTGGAGCCTGTTTCATATTCTGTATCCCTCTCTCTCTGACCCTCCCCTGCTCATGCTGTCTCTCTCTCTCTCTCTCTCCCTCTCTCTCTCTCTCTCTCAGAAATAAATAAAAACATTTAAAATTTTTTATAAAAACTATATTAAATTAGGCATTTTAAAATTTAGAATTAATTTTCACTTAGCTGTCATCTCTCCACCTAATACCAAGCCCCATTTGTTTAGATAATCTATGCCATTCTATCTAAGAAAGCTTCTACATTTTAGGTGGTAAAGAGAAAAAAAAGACATTCTAGACCTAGAACATTGTGAGAAAAGTCACACTAAGATTAGCAATGTATATTTAGGACCTAATGATGAATCTGGGATTCTGAACTGCATGATTGCCTAGTAAATAGTAGAAAGGAAAAATAGAATTAGATTGTGGAAATTGCACGAAGGCCCATTTGACTAATATCCTTTGTATTAAGATGGTATAAAGAGAAGGGGTGAAATAAAACATTAACTCCAAAAGGTGCTAGAGTTGGTTTCACAAGGCTTGTACCCCAAGCCTAGGCACAGTTGAGAGGGACCCAAACTACGAAAGTGCTGAGCAGGTAAATGGAGAGAGGGCTCACATAGAAAATTCTTAGAGTTCTTGCCATGTTGTTAAGTTCCCTTGACCTGACCGTTAGTCGTATTGTATTTTTCTGCATGTATGTGACATCTGTCTGCACTGGGGAGTTAATGGGCTTGTGATTAACCAAAAACCCAAATCAGGAAGATAGGAGAAGGGTATTGGTTATCTACTTCGATTAGTAATTACACGTAAATTTTCTTTGTCCCCCTTTCCCTCTTTTGAGACCCTATGCTCTTAGAAGGTATATTTGGCAAATTTGAAATATCCTCCTGGAATAACCAGCCAGACAACTAAGCCTTTGTTTGGGACTGTTTATTGACTAAGAATAATTAGAGAAGTCATATACTTGTCCCATATTTCACTCTGGGCAGAGGGAACCATTCCATTGATTCAATAGAAAAGGAAGATAAGAGATAAACTAAGTTGTACTTTATGTCCTCTGGGTAATGCTTTCTCAATGTATCAGTTAAACCCCAAAAGCAAATCAAGTTCAGATCTATTATACCCATTTGGCTTGGCTGTCCCAATTGTGTGTCAAATCTATGGCTTTGTCAGATCCTTCCTGTACCTTCAAGTCCACCTCATTTGTCTTGTCACCTGAGGTCAAAGTCTCTAGCTGAGTAGATACCACTATTCCGAGTAAAAGTGTGAATGTTCATAACACAAAATGAACCTAATGTGACGCTTCGGAGCCCAGTTTGTAATATATACAGTGATCTTCATACTGCAATTGCTTTGTGAGATAATCTTAAGTAATTAAAGATACAAGAGAGATAATATATCTGAGTGGTTTCAAGTTTTCTTTAACGTAAGTAAGAATGAAAAGAAAGCATTAAATGCATTGTACCACAGTTATTGCAAGTGAATATAGGAAAAAAAGCCATTGTTTGTGAGAATGTTAGATGGACTCATCTTTGCTATGCTGAGGTTTAAGCTCAATAAAAAAATGTTTATACAAAAGCAAAACTTTATAGCAATAATAAAACTCTTACTATGGCGATTTAGGAAAAGGAGACTTTCTTTCAGGGGATATAAAACTTTAGCTAATGGCTTAATTCTTTCTATTGGAATGCATGTTTTTATAATACAGCTTTGACAATCTAAAGATACAAAAGACTATTGAAAAATAACAGACTAAACTCCTTTAATGGTGACAATGCAATAGAAATACAATTTTATGCTTACTTTTATTATTAAAAGCAAATTCTTTTCTAATGGAAAAATGAGTTGTGTGGAAAAGGGCATTGGCTTTAGGCAGAGGGCTTTATGTAAAATTGCTACAAGAATGTTTGCATAGTTGATTTACCACTTCAATGTAATTTTGTGGTCAAAGACATTTTTGTATAGTTCTTCTAAATTGTGATAAACTGCACAATGTGACACCATATACGTCTTTTGAAGAATCAGATACAAAATTGGCATATTGCCAAATGATAAATTTCTCCCTAAAAAAGATCAGATTGTTGTTAATTAAATCCAAGGATATAAACACATGTTTAGCAAGAGATGTGAATTTATTTTGGCTTTTCAACTTAAGAATTATCAAGATATGCCTAATAATTCTAATATAGCCCTGTGTGGGAATTTTCTACCTTTATAACAAACAGATTTAAAATGTATTAATCCATATGTGCATAGTTGTAACCAATCTGTTAATTTACAGTGTCAAGGCAAACATTTTCCCCCCTATTTTATAAGACTGTGTGGAATACCATCTGCTACTGGAAAGTCTTACCCTTAAAATTAGATGGGTATTCCAAGCATAGAATCATGGGTTTATTTCTATTTTGTGTAAACTCAACATCTGTTGCATCAAAAATGATAATCTTCCACAGTGTTGTTTTAAGTAAGTTATCTATTAAAAATCTATGAAGATATGCATTATTTAGCACCATAATGGTATATGAGGGATTTTTTTTTCTCTTAGTAATTATGTTCAGGAAAATAAACAATCTGTGGCACATTTGATGTCATCTAAACTGAGGTGTGGAATTTCATTAGCTTTGGGATGTATCTAATTTATCAACGTCTGAAAAGTCAGAGACTGTTGTTACTCTAATCAGAAGTGTCTTTACTTATAATGGAATAAATTGGTGAAATAGGTAAGCAAAGTTAGCTAAATAAGATTTGGAAAATTGATCTCACTGTAAGATGACTTTAAGGAAATAATATTATGGACAATAAGTCAACTTAGAATGGTGTCTTAAAATAACTAATTAATGATGTCCTTTAATGTGTTGTATGATGGTAAATCCCTCCTTACATGTCCACCTGCCAAAGCACTTAATCTAAAAATGGCGAAGAATCACTTTACGGATTATATAATTAGTATCACACAAATAGTGGTGTTTTTCAAAGCATTCTTGGCACAGGAACTCATCGTTATGTGCATATGCTTTTCCCTGTGGGTCCATTTCACTGACAATTTCAATAAAAGTACTATTTTCCAGTGTTATATCCAGAATTTTAGTTGGTGTTTATAGCCTTCTGGTGTCACTAAACCATACATTGTACCTACCTTCAAAACTGGCCTTGGGACAAAGATAAGCAAATATGAGCTTAACAAATAAATGTTTCACTTTCTTCTTTTTCAGTTACTATGATCAACCAACCACGGTCCAGAAACAAATGACCTTTCTGATGTATCATCATAAGGTCAATAGTAGCCTAACACTATGTCACAATGTCTACGCATATACCTCACTTTATCTCACATCATCACAAGTAGAGTGAGTATAGTACAATAAGATATTTTGAGAGAGAAAGACCACTTTTGCATCACTTTTATTTGAGTATACGATTGTAATAGTTCTATTTTATTATTAGTTATTGCTGTTAATCTCTCACTGTGCCTAATTTGTGAATGAAACTTAATAATAGGTATGTATGTATAGAAGAAAACAGTACATGTAAGCTTAGGTATTACCTGTGGTTTCAAGCATACACTGGTGTCCAAGGATAAGGAGTGACTACTGTACACAGAAGTGATCATCATGACTTTGGGTTTTGCAATGGATTATTAGATACAACACCAAAAGTCCAAGTAACAAATTTTAAAAAATTAGAATAGTGTCTGGGTAGCTCAGTTGGTTAAGCATTCCATTTTGGCTCAGGTCCTGATCTTGAGGTTCACAAGTTTGAAACCTGCATAAGACTCTGTGCTTACAGCTCCCTCTCTCTCTCTCTCTCTCTCAAAAATAAACAACACATTAGAATTGTTTTTAGAAATTAGATAGACTTTATCAAAATTAAAACTTTTGTGTATCAAAGGACACATCAAGAAAGTGAAAGAAAACCCACAGGATAAAAGAAAAAGTAAATAAGGGCAAATGACATGTGTTAGAGGAGACATGGAGAAATGGAAATATTTGCCCACTGCTGGTAGAAATGTAAAATGATGTAGCCGCTGTGGAAAAATGTTTGGTGGTTCTTCAAAAGTTAAACATAGAACTACCATATGGCTGAACGATTCCACTCTGAAATATATACTTACAGGTATTCAAACAAATATGTGTACACAAATGTTCATTGAAACACTTGTCTCAATATCCAAAGGGTGGAAACACAACCCAAATGCCTACTAATGAATGAATGAATGAAGAAAATGTGGCACATACATGTAATAGAATATTATTTACCTATAAAAAGGACTGAAGAGCTGATACAGATTGAAACATCGATAGTCTTTGTAAAGATTATAAATTATATATATATACAAAAGTTCACAAATTCCACAAATCCATTTATATAAAATGTTCAAAAGAGTTAAATATATGGAGACAGAAAGCAGATTGGTGGTTCCAATGAGCTTGGAAGAAGTAGTGAGAAATGAGTCACTACTTAGTGGGAATGATGTTTTCTTTTGCGGGATGGAAATGCTTGTAATACATACAGTGGTTGCACAACATTGTGAATGTACTAAACGCCATTTAACTTTACACATTAAAATGGTTAAATTTATGCTATGCAAATTTAACCTCAATTAAAAAATACTTAGCTATTGGCAGGGGAGGATGTGAAAGGACAAAGAAGTTTGTGAAGCGTAATCATATGAAGACTGTCCAAACAGATATTTTAAGCTGCTAAAGATTTAAAGAATATATTATAAAAAATTATGCATGTACTCCATTATGCAGTACACTTTTTGAGCAGCTATAATGTGCAATCCACGTGCTAAAACTGATAATGCATTAATTCATGTTTTTGTCTTAATAAAGCTTGAATTATAATAGAGAAGATAATATTAAATACCTAAATATATTTGTGTTGGGATACATATAGACATGGAGGATTTTACAAAATCATGTACCTGGAAGAGATTTGGAAAGACATTTCTGAGTAAGTGACATTATCTTAGCTCTGCAAGATTCATATATGATGGATAAGTAATAGACAGTGAGAAATTTGAAACATAGGGGAAAATAAAGACAGAACAAGGTCAATATTCTGAATTGCATGAGACTACAGTTTGTGAATATTGAAAATAATTAGAATAGAAAATTAAGCAGAATGAAAAGGTATGTGTATCACAGGATAATTGTTACATGTGTATGTTTCTATATTTCTGAGTATTTCTCCATATACACTTAAGAAATGTATATTTTATCCACACCAAATTAACTAACTGGGCAATATTAATAATCTTAACATAATTATAATTATTAATTTGGGAATTTACTTATGCCTTTATTAATATAGCAGATTGGTAGTCACCAAAGGCTGGGGGAAAAATCAATGGGGACTGAATATATATAACAGAGAAATACAGAAGTGAGGTGAGAAAAGAGAGAGAGAATTTAACAAGATGCTAGCTGCAAATGTAGACTGTAAGGTTAAATTGATAGAACTGAATACAAAATTACAGATTAAATACTAAAAGAAAGAGATTTTACTTATTTTCATTTTCTGTGTTAGTAAATGTTAATTAATTGGTTTCCATTTGGACACCTTCTTTAAAAGATTTAGAAATTTGTAAAATATATTTCATTCTTGGGATATTGGAATTCAGATATTTGTTTCATGAGGGCTGCATTATGATTTGTTTCTTCCTTTTTTTAAAAAATAACATTAGGGAAAACTGGATCAAATATCTGTTTAATTCTGTATATTTCTATTTAATAATTATGAATCAAAATTCAAGAACTAACTCTGGTAGAATCAGTATATTAAATTTAATTAAAGTCACTGCTATTATGGTTCTTGGCAGTCTCTGGATTAGTGCCAATTTCTTAGGTAAAGAAAAAAATGGTATTTGTAAGCTGATATAATGGTTGTCTTCATGCAGCTGGATGGTAATACAATTCATACTAAATTTGGTCAAGCATCTTTTTAATACAGACATGGATTACATACATTAAGAACAAGACAATATAAATAAAAACCAAATAAAAGTGTAACCAAGAACTAAAAAAACAAAAACAAAAACTTGAAATTATCCAAAACAGCTGTTAAAGATTTACAAACTCATTTTGCTTATGACTTAAAGAGCTATATCAAAGCAGAGAAAAGGATAAAAATTATTGATAGAAAAAAATCAGTAAAATCATGATTATTAATTTCTTTTTTAAAAATATTTTCATTAGATCTTTCTGACTATAAAATATATTGATTTGTCCAGAAATAAAATAGAAAAGGAGAAATACTGGTTATTGATATAACTAAAATTATGTTGGAATATTTATTTTATCTATACAATATTTTCATAGAAAGAACATTCTTGTATACACAATAAAAATAATTACTCCAATAGTTTTTAATCATTTACTTATGAATAATTTATAATCCAAAGTTGTATTCCTTTTTAAGTTTTTTATATATTTTCTTTATTTGAGAGAGAGAGATCATGCTAGCGGGTGGGGGGCAGAGAGAGAGAGACAGAGAGAGAGAGAATCTTAAGCAGTCTCCACAGTAAGCACAGAGACTGATGTGATGTTGAGAGCCTATCCTGTGATCTTGGGATCATGACCTGAGCTGAAATAAAAAATTGGATGCTCAATCAGCTGAGCCACCCAAGCTCCCCTAAAACTTATATTACTTATATTCACAAATGCAAAATTAAGAATGACAAAAATTTTAAGCAATTTTCTGAATAGAAAAAAATTTATTTTATAAATTAGCATGTTTCAAAAGATCACTGAATGCTAGTTGCTTATAATGTCTCAACATAGTTAATAAATAAACAAGTCTATTTGGAAATTGCTTTATGAGCCCAATTCGGCATAGAGAAGAATTTTTAGCCTCATAGATGTAGCTGCTATAGACTTTGAGCAAAATGGGCAAAATCCTCTGGCAAAAGAAAATTTCAGTTATACATTTTCAGGAGCTACAAGATCAGCAAATTAGTCATATAGAAGTAATACGCTCTTACTCGATCTGATTTCACTAGTACCTGATATTGCTTAGGTCTCAGGTGTTGTACTATGTCTACAAGATGGAATGATTTTTATGAAATACTCTCAATTATAAGATCTAGGAAAGTAAAACATAATTTTTAATGGATAAAAATAGTATATAGAAAGTACTTAGTGTATAAGAAAGTATTAACCTATAAGCCAAGATTTACTCTTATGAGAGAGATTAGTATATTTTAGAAACTTTTGGCAACACAGGAGAACACTATGAAATGGACATGAATGAAAGTTGGATAGCATGAGAAGAATATGTAAAAGAAAGAAACTTACACCAGTAAAAAGCAGCAACAAAAATGAATGCAAACCTAAGAATAAGTGTGATAATGACATGTAACTACAAGCCTGTTTGTTGAGTGACCAAAAAGGCAATGAAGGCAATGAGACAATTAGGCAGGGATCAAAATTACAAAAGGAGCAAGAAGCAAAGAAGTTTTAGGTAAACAGGTAAAGATAATTACCCAAAATCATATTGAGGCTAAGATGTTTACTCCAATAAACCTCACTATATTTTACTTACATTTTTTTGTCACAGTAAAATGCATTATAAACAAAACTTGACTTTGTTTTCTATTGTGTTACTTGCTAAATATTCAAAATATAGAAAATAAGTATTGAATCTGAATACAAACATTTGAGGCTCTCAATTGCCCAAAAAAGGACAGTAATTATGTAGAACACAAACACCAACACACTTATATAAACATTTTCACTGTACTGAAATTCTTATAAATATGACATTATTTTTTTTCTTCATAGATATTGTGATAGTCTGTTTGATGTGTAAAATTGGTTGGATAAGAATCCCCAGTTATTCAATCAAACCCTAATCTAGGTGTTTCTTGGAAGATAGTATCTTGGAAGATACTTTCTAGGCATCATTAAAATCTATAATCAATAAGTTTTAAGAATGTCAACCAGAAGAAAAGAATATTATTCTAGATAATCTGAATAATCCCATCACACATTGCCTATTTCTATTGGTAGAGAAACAAATAAAGTCCATGCATGGCATGGTGTGGCAATAGAAATTGCCACTGGATAATTCTAATCAAATACTTATAGACAGCAAAATCTGGGTCACCACATGTTTCCTCCCGGAGAATGATGTAGTCAACAACACTGAGAAAATGGGCAAAGAAAAGAAACAGCTCAGGACTCTAAATTCCAAGTTCAATCTTCACATAAATTACTTGAAACATTCTATATCTGCCTTGACAAAACCTGTTATCTCCTGTATTTGTAGGCCGATGGCTTATGAAAACCAAGCTCAAAGTTTAGTTCTTTAAGTAGCTAAATTACAACACAAATTTCTGTTAATATGAAAACATGATTTGAAAGAAATGGAAACCTAAAAATTGGAGTAGGGATATATGGGCAATCTTGATGAAGTTGGAGGCATTGATCCTCCAAATTATGATGAGTATTATTTTCTCTCTCACTTATTCCTGAGGAGTTTAGCCTTCCTTTGCCTAAGCATCTTATAATGGCCTCCTCTGAAATAGTTGCCATCCAAGGCACTACTGATTCCCCTCATGACTTACCCCCAACATTTTCTTTGTTTTTAGATTTATAACTAGTTTCATGTTGGAGCACGCCCTAAAGGATGAGGTACAAAGTGTGATTTCACGATGAGTTGCATGACTTTTCAAATTTATACAGACAAATTTTGAAATGTGTGAGAATTAATCTTAATGATGTGAAATTATTGTAGAAAGAATAATCAGGTTGGATCAGGCTCAGTTTATTGATATGGTCCTCCTAAACAGAGATTCTGGAGGCAGTGTTTCAATTCAAAGGGTTAGAAAGGGCTCTAATAGTTTGGTGGGCTGAAAGATGCACTCACAGTTTGCCTACGGTAAATAAAAGTGAAATTCTATAGGTGTCTTTGTTTAATATACTGAAAGATTTGCAGAGACTTATGGATATTGGAATATTAGCATTAAATTATTTTATAAGACTTACTATCCTGTTCTGTAAAGGCCCAGGGAACAATTTTTTACCATTTTTTTTTTTTTTTTTGGAAATAAATTGGTGAGGTAAATGTCATCATCTTTGAAAGAATGGCATGATTGCTTTTTTTATAAGCCAGAAATTACAATGCACCCAGTTTCTATTGAAATGAGATACCTAAATGCAATAGGAACAATAGATAGTGATGGGGGCCAAGTGGTGGTACTTAATGCCAAAGAGAGGGAGTGTGTGTTTAGTATAATAGACAATGGAGTCAAAGCTCTAATATGAATGATTTGACTTGTGGAGACCTATGGCATTAACTATTTGATCATGGTCATGGTATCCCCTGGCCTCAATTAATTCCCAGATTTGAACCAGTTTATAGACCTAGAACCCTCTGAATGAGGGAGAGACCATGTTCCCTTGAGACAGGGACTTCCTACAATATCAAAAATTTATTCTGTTAATCTCACTCTTAGACTTCCCCAAAGGCACTTATGTCCATTTACTAGGGCAACTGTGCATTGAGAAAAAGGAAATAATCAGAATTTTTAGGAATTACTGGATAAATGGCTCTTAATCAACAGTCATTCCTGAAAACACAAAATAATGTTGTTATCCACAACTCTGAATAGAGGTCTATAGTGGTCAGGTAATGAATGGAGTTTTAGCTCAGCTCTATTTTCCAGTGGACCCAGTAGGGTCTCTGAGCCAACCATCTGGTTATTTGTCCCTTTTCAGAATGCATAATTGGAATAGACCAGCAATTGGTGAATCCTCACATTGCTCCCTTGACATTAGAGTAAGGGCTATTATGGTAGGAAAATCCATAAAAGTGCCACTACCCACAAAATCTAATGTAGGCAGACTCCTACATTCCTGAAGGGGTTACGGAAATTGGCACCAATGTCAAAGACTTAAAAGATGTAGGGATAATGATTCCCATCACATCCTGATTCAACTATTCTATGTAGAAAGCCAGCAGATCTTAGAGAATGAATGTGTATTATTAATAACTTAATCAAATGTTGACTCCTATTGCAGGCGCTGTTCCAGATAGTCGCCTTGCTTGAACTAATTAACACATCCTCTGATACTTGGTATGGACCTATTGGTTTGGCAAAGGCTTTTCTCTCCATACCAGTTAGTAAAGACCACTAAGAGCACTTTGACACTGGACATCATGCCAGTCAATTATTGTCATGACATGCTTATGGGATCTGAGAACAGAATATAGCAAGTACTCTAGATATATGGGCATAAAACATTTGCATGTCACAAGATGAGAAAGAGATCCCACAGTCCCATTTCAGGAGCTTTCCACCTCAGTGAAATTACTAGGTGCTCAGTATTAATGGCTATGTGGACATATTCAGTTTAAGGTGAAAGATAAGTTGTTGCATCTTGTGCTTCCTACCACCATAAAATAAACATGATGCCTAATGACTTTCTTTAGATTTAGGGGGCAAAATATTCCTCATTTGAGTACTATTGTTTTCAGGGATCTGCTAATTTTCACTGGGGCTCAGAATAATTAAGTCTCTGCATGCAAATTGCCTTGCCACTTGGAGCATATGATCCCACAGATCAGAGAAGTTTTAAAGTGTTGGTGGCAGATGAACACATGTTTAGAGTCTTTGGTCAGCTCCTATAGATGAAATCTTTCAGACCCTTAAGATTTTTTTTTTTTTATCAAAGACTGCCATCCTCTGCATTTAACAACAAACCTTTTGAAGACCAACTTTAGGCTTCCTGTAGGGCCTTAGTAGAGACTGAACGCTTAACCACGGATCACCACATTTGCATGGAACCTGAGTGGCCAACATAAACTGAGCTCTGTCTAATCCAACAAACCACAAGGTTGGTGTGCATTTCTAATGGGCCTATCTGACATTGGGCTTTACCAGGTCCTGAGGATATAAGAAAGTTACGTGAGGAAGTGGCCCAAATGCCCATTGTCCCTACTCCGTTACATTATCATCTTTCTCCAAGTCTATACCTCTGGCTTCATGGGGGTTCTCTATGGCCAGCTGACTGAAGAAAAAAAAAATAGGCCTTATTTACAGATGCTTCTGCATAATATGCATGCATCACCGAAAAGTGGACAATGGCCTCTATCTAGGACATTTCTAAAGGACAATGGTGAAGGAAATCCTGCTAGTGAAACAGCTTCAATCAATGCCCATGGCTTTTCATTTTGCCTGGATGGAGAAATGTCTAGCATTTCAATAAAAGTTTATATTGACTCATGTATTGTGGCCCATGATTTTGTTAAAAATCAAGGATTAGGAAAGAATAATGAAGAAAATGATGGTAAACAAAATGGGGAGGAAATATGTAAATAGACATCTCTGAATGGGGACAGGATATGAAGGTATTTATGGTATTTATACATCATCTAAATGCTCACCAAAGATGGTCTTAACAGAGAGTGATTTTTTTAATAATATAGGACATTATTACAACCCATTCAGGGGCTACCAGTCAGCCTCCTTCCCCAGTCCCTGCTATCATTGTTCAATGAGCATATGAACAAGGAGGCTATGGTAGCAGGGAGGGAGACTTTGTATGTGCTCCAGAACTGGGCTTCTTTCTAACCAAGGTTACCTTGGCTGTAGTGCTGCTGCTGTCCACTCTACCAACAGCAGACAATAACAATGAGTCCTTGATTCAGCACTATTCCCAGAGGTGAACAGCCCAGCTACTTGTTTGTCCATTGATCACTTTGTGCTGCTTCTATCATGGAAAAGACAGTGCTTTATTCTGCTGGAATAGATAAATTGTGTATTGCCTTCTGCCAAATCTACCATCTAGGGACTTAGAGAATGCTTTATCCATCATCTTGGTATTCTACACTGTTTTTTATCCAGTAATTTGTTTCACATTAAGTGCAATGTGACAATGGGCCCATGAATATAGAGTTTCCTAGTATTACCACCCTCTCAGTCATGAAATACTTATCTATATCGAAGGGTGAGTTTGCCTTTTGAAATCTGAGTTACAACAGGAATTAGGTAGCCATACAGTTCAGAGCGGGGGCACTCTCCTCTGAGTTGTTGTATATGCTATACAGTGCTGCCCACTAAATGGTCTTATTTCTCGTATAAAATAATTTACTGGTTCAGGAATCAATGGAAATAGGAGTGACTCCCCTCAAAATTATCTCTAGATAACCCACTATAAAAAATTTTTGCTTGCTTGTCTCTAAGTTTAGGCTTTGTTGATCTAGAGGCTTTACTTCAAAGAAGGAGAAAATCTTCCACCAAGAATCAGTAACCATCAGGTATCACAAAAAAGATTCCACTAAACTATGAGTCAAAAGTGCCACCTGGTTACTTTGGGGTCCTCATGTATCTGAATCAGTAGGCAAAAAAGTGGGTCAGTGTACTGGCCGGGAAGATTAATTCTGATTACTAATGCAACACCTCACTGCTACTACACAGTGAAGCTAAAACTATGTCTGGAATACAGCGGAACCATTACAGTGTCTCTTGGTACTGCCACACTGCGATTGAAGTCAATGGAAAACTGCTATAATCCACTGCAGCCAGGACTGCTAATAGCCCAGAACTTTAAGGATATATGGTTTGGGTCATCTTACCTAGGAAGAAAACACAATCAGCTGAGTCTCTTTCTTAGGGCAAAGCGAATATGGAACAGATGATAAAGGAAAGAAACCATGACTATGTGCCCAGTTTTAGAAATGAGAACAAGAAGGGGCACCTGGGTAGCTCAGTTGGTTAAGCTTCTGACTTCAGCTCAGGTCATGATCTCACAGTTCTACTGTTTGAGCCCTGGGCTCTGTGCCAACAGCTCAGAGCCTTGAGCCTGCTTCAGATTCTGTGTCTCTCTTTCTCTCTGACCTTCCCCCACTCATGCTTTATTTCTAGCTCTCTAAAAAATAAAAAAAACATTAAAAAAATAAAAGGAAATGAGAACAAAAATACTATAATTGTTAGGAGTATTTCTTCCTTATTCTGTTATGATTTGGAGCCATGCACACAGTCACAGATAGCTAGCTATGTAGAGATGATAGATAGATAACAGATATATAGGAATATATCTGTGTGAAAGGAAAGTTTTAAAACTACCTAAATAGTAGTTTGTATCATAAAATCATTGTTTATAATCAAATATTACCATAATGAAATGATAAAGCTTACCTCTTGTATTTTAAATGCCTAAATTTTAAATACATAGCATTAGAGGTCACAATAGTAAATAAAAGTAGTCATATCTTTACTTTGCAGCCCTTCATAAAGGACAGTTTCTCTAGGAACCACATTTTACCCAGACGGTGGCAGGGATAATTTTCAGCCTACTTGAGACATTGCACTAGATTCCACTGCTGCTATTCAGCTGATCTCCTCTCATTTACAGGTAATTTGGGTTTTTTCACCATTGCTCTGGCCTGATTTTCAAATTTTCTCTTTATTTAAATTTTTTTTTCTTTTTCAAAAGGATAGATTATCCTTTATTTAAACTGCCTGGAGGTGGGTGGTTGTTGGCCATGTGAAATTTCATACTGGTCCCTTTCATCATATTTGAAAAACTCCAGCCATCACTTTCCAAATATTACCTCAAACCAAATTTTGCTCCCTTTTCCTTCTGAAAATGTGGTTAAATATATTTCAGAACGTATTCTATCCTGCATGTCCGTATCTTTTTTCATATTTCCCATCTCTCTGCCTCTCTGCACTGCCTTCTGAATAAAATAGTTTCTTCTGTCATATTCACTTCACTAATCCTTTCTCCATTTGTGTCTAATATGTTTTAAGTCACTCATTGAAGTTTTAGTTACATTTTGTTCCCATTCTACTCTTATACCTTTTGCTTATTTTTTCCCCCCAGTTCCACTAAGTAACTTCGCTTTTGTTCTGACTGCAGATATTTTAAGCCAGACATTAATTTCTTCAAAAACAGCAATCAGTCTCAAATGTCTAGAATGTAAATGTATCTAATTAGCAACAGCATTTGATGTTGTTGGTATGTATAAAATGATTCATAACTGAGAATGTTATTAGCTGAAATGTTTGCAGGTCTGTAGCTAATGGCTACCACCTTGGAGCCTAATCCTCCTATGTAATTATATTTAATTCTCTCATGTTCTATTGTCCTTGAAGATAGCTCTGTAGATACTTTTTAAACCCTAAGGTGAATGGGTTATTCACTATGGAAGAATTGAATTTGTTTGTGCCAGGGACATTAGAATTCTGGTATGCTGTGACTACTGTACACTACATGTGTGGCTTGATGCCTTTTATGCTTTTTTCCAAGCACCAGATAATTGTTCTTGCCATTCCCTAGATTTTGGGGACAGTAGGAGAGTAGGAAAGTTCATTTGGGTTTACTCTCATCCTAATAATGCAGTTTTTTAATAACCCCAAGTGGGTACTCATGTGTGTGTGTGTGTGTGTGTGTGTGTGTGTGTGTGTGTGTCTAAGCAGGATTTTAGTTATAGTTAGATCCTGAAATCTATGCATCTTGTCTTGTATGGTTGAAGCAAATGCTAAGATATGGAAGATTCAGAAATATGCTTAAATACAGATATTTGTTTTCATTTACATCTTCCTGGTATTCCCTTATTATTTTACAATTAATGCTTTAAAGAAGATTTCATATTTCTTATGTTCTGCATTTTCATAGAGTTCATTGGGGAAAACACAGCAAAGTGTAAATGGCAAATTTTTATAGGCAAACAACCAGATGGCCCAGGCAAGCGAGTCATTTGGGGCAGTCAATGAAAATTTGACTTGACAATAGAAATTATTTTTCTCAAGTCAGATATTGTGTAGAATGTCACTTATTTATGTGATTATGTTAATGCTTATTTCTCTAGAAAGTTATATTTACAGTATATTGAATGTTTAGGTGAGAAAATGTGAATTTAAGCAAAGAATGTAACACAGAGAAATAATTTGACTTATTTTGAATAAGGAGACTTTTGGAAGAGTGAATGAGAAACAAATTTCTGGAGTAGTTATATTTATTAACAGATCTAATCTATATATTTGTTCAGTTTTCCACCTTAAATCGTCTAGATGTAGACTATCTGAAACTGTGAAAAACTGATTTTTAAAAATCCTATCTTTTATTTTAAATATATATGTACACACACATATATAAGTGTATGCTAATCCAATAAACTTTTAATTATTCAGTTGTGGCACCATTTTCTGCTGAAACAAAACATATAAACACAGGATGTGCTCTGAAGAACACCATTTAATGTGCACATTAAACAGGTAATAGCACATTCTTTGTCACTACTTAATAAAGTTCAAACCAGGTGTTCTAAATGTAGAATTATCTTACTAAATAATACCAAATAAAATTATTATTTTCAAAGGCAATGCTTATGCCCACATATACATGTTCAGAATGTCTGTTTTTGTACTTATTCTATATAATCTGCTAACAGAAAAATTAATATTAATAATTAATATTAACTTATTTTGATGATTATGAGATATTCTTGTCATTTTTTCATTTTAAGCCTAGTTCTCAGTTTTAATTTTTTAAATGTTTATTTATTTATTTTTATTTTTCATTTAAATTTTATTTTATTTTATTTTTAAAATAGTTTATTGTCAAATTGGTTTCCATATAATACCCAGTGCTCATCCCACAAGTGCCCTCCTCCCTGCCCATCATCCCCCCCTCCCCTCCACACCCATCAGTCCTTAGTTTATTTATTTTTGAGAGACAGAGCATGAGCAGGGAAGGGGCAGAGGAAGGGAGAGACACAGAATCTGAAGCAGGATCTAGGTTCTGAGTGGTCAGCACAGAGCCCAACCCGGGGCTCGAACTCATAGACCACAAAATCATGACCTTAGCCAAAGTCAGACGCTCAACCAACTGAGCCACCCAGGTGCCCCGCCTAGTTCTGAGTTTTGTACTGACCAGTGAATGAATACTTGGACTTAAGTCACATCCAAGCAAGCTCACGCTCTTCTCTAGCTTAAAAAAATATATGTGCACAGAGATAGTTTTTGAAAGTAAATAATCTAAACAAAATCTCTTTGAAGTATTTACCTTAACAATTTGCATAAATAAATTTTTGTTAAAATTACAGTTTTATTGCTGCTGAGGTGCCTCAGAGATATGTCATATGTGATATATCTCATTGAGTCATGTTTTGCTTATTGTTTGGGCTGTCACATCAAACAGTGAAGGTTTTAGAAAATGCTTTAATAAAGCATTTAGATGTAAATTTACTCGAAATTCTAGTAATTAACAACATATTGGTTGTTACAGTACATTTAGATAGGAAAATATGTGGGATATTTGAAAGATAAACAGTATATTGATTTAACAATATTTGAAAAATGTCTTAATAAGCTCTGCCTACAAGTAACAAAGTTCCATTAAGGATTTCTCAAGTATCGACAGTTCTTTAAAAAAGGTATGTGACAATTGATAATGACAACTTGCAAGATTCTAATAAAGGGGAATGTGATACAGTGAATCATAGAAATTGGAAATCAGTTGCAGACGTTAGCAGCTGTATTTATTATGTACATGTATATATACTAACTCTCTGTCATTAACCTGAGACTGTTATTCCCGTTAGTATTTCTCTTCATAAAATAGAAATATTTTTATATGGAATATATCTTTCTTTACCAACTAATGATTTCTTTAAGGATTTACACATTGAAATTCATAGGGTAGAGTTAAATACCTCACATTCCTCGCACCCCCAGCATAATACACACACACACACACACACACACACACACACACACACACAAATACAAATTCAGATACCTTAAATTTCAATTTGACACTGCAGGGTTATTCTCTCCTTTTTGCATTTGTAATAACAACAGAAATCTTGCTTTTATCATCTACAACCTATTTACTTACTCAGTTCTAAAAATGCAGAGAAATTATTTTCAGAATTGCTAACCTATGCTTTTGTCAGTCAGAAGCATTCTAGCCATGCTTCATAATCTGCTTAAGGGCTTTTTCTTCTCTAAACTTGGGGCATAGAGTCTAATTACTGCGTTACTGAGTTCACTGATGTAGTTCTTTCTGTTCATCTTCAGTGTGGTTGTTTCACTGTTGAAAGACTACAATTCGTTTGAGTTTATTTGTTTTATTTGCAGCTCATTTTAGCACCCACTCCTCCATGTGGACTTTATTTTCATTAATCATGTTGCTGGTTTTTCCAGTCATCACTTGTTTGGAAGAGATTTTCTTGTGGTAGATCTTAATGAATGGTTCATTGATATAAAATATACCAAGCTCTTTGATATTTAAAACATTTTTCTGTAGCTTTGCTAAAGGAAAGATAGCTTCACTTGATAGAAGATCCTAGGTTAAAAGTTTCTTTTCTTTATAGTTTTGAAACTATGGTTCAATTTTTATTTGTTTATGTATGTTGATTTTGAGAATCCTGATGTCAGCTTCATTTTACTACACATGTAAGTTACTTCATCTATCTGGCTAGAGACCCTAAGTGTTTATTCCTTATTTTTGAATTATAATTGCTTTATCAGGATTTATCATGAGATTGATCTTGCAGGTGAATTCTTATTCCCTATTGAACAAGTTGGTATGCATTTGAATCAACCAATTATCCTCTTTTTTCTCTAGCACATTTTATTTTTTTAAATTTTTTTAAAACGTTTTACATATTTCTGAGAGAGAGAGAGAGAGGCAGCGTTAGCAAGGGAAGGTCAGAGACAGGGAGACAGAATCCGAAACAGGCTCCAGGCTCTGAGCTAGCTGTCAGCACAGAGCCCGACTCGGGGCTCAAGTCCACACGCCGTGAGATCATGACCTGAGCTGAAGTCGGCCGCCCAACTGACTGAGCCCATAGCACATTTTCATTAGCTAAGGGTTTTCCTCCCTTTCTTCAATTCCTTCCATTACATTTTTATTTGAATCTACAAGCCAGCTTGTTACTTAGTCTTTACTACTAATATTCTTTTTTTCTTTTTTTTCTATTTCTTTTTATAATGTCAGTCAATTCTGGTTTCATTTATCATTTTTGCGCATTCTTTTTGAATTTTGATTCTTTTTTTTTTCCTCCTTCAGTTCCAAACACTTCTTTCAGGGAACTAAAGTTTGACTTGTTACAACTTTCTTCTGCTTCAGAGTTCTCCTCAGCTGAATTCCATGGGCTCTCATTTTTACTCTTCCTTTTATCAATGTTTTGTGTGCATCCACACTGGATGCATTTCTGAGGACATAGCATGGCGGTGTGACTACAGGATTGCGAATTCGAATGCCTCCTTTTTTCAGAGTCGAAAACATGATTCATTTACTGAATGCCTTTTTGGGGGAGGGATATTTCATACGTTTAATTTTTTGATATTCTTTGTCTTCAAGGATTTAAATTCCCTGTCCATTGTCTGTGTTTCATCAGACAGTTTTCAGTGGTTACCTCTTTCTTCCATCGAATCTTCTCCATTGAAAAAATCACATTTCCACAGCTACCACTTCATGCCTCCTTCTAATTTTTAAGTTCTTCCCTTTAATCAGTGTGCTGATCTACCATGGTAGATCAGGGTAGATTTTTCTCTTGCTGGCTATGGCTGCAGATTATTTGTAGGATTTTGGGTAACTCCCTTTTTCTCTATTCTGCATAGTTTGTTTTTATTTTGTTTATTACTCAAACTGCACTTGCTGTTTGAGGAGACTTGGGGTCGGGGTGTGAAATAGAAGTATGGTTCACTGGAATTTGATGGTTAATATTTTACTTACAGGTCATTTAAAATTTGGATATTCTGTCTTTTTGTTTTGTTCGGGGCTTAAATTTTATTTATTTCTCATTATTACTATTTAGCTTTATAGTTCTTCTTGCTCTTTGCAGGATTATTTTACAGTAAGTTAAGAAGTACAGATTTATGCCCTAACTTAAGTCTGGAATTTATTTTATAAATTAGTAATTATTTCTGGATATTACATGTTGTGTATAGTATGTACATAGACAAGAAGGATCTATAAGTCATGTAAAATATAGTACAGTTTAGAAACAGTAATATGATATTTAATTTATAGCACATATTATACTAACTATTCAAAGTGCATTATAGAATAGATACTACACAAAGCATAACTTATTTATTTTTTAAATTAATGTTTATTTATTTTTAGAGACATAGAAACAAAGCATGATCTGGGGAAAGGGCAGAGAGAGAGACACAGAATCCGAAGCAGGTTCCAGACTCTGAGATGTCAGCACAAAGCCCAACATGGGACTCGACCATGAACTGTGAATTCATGATCTGAGCTGAAGATAATCGTTTAACTGACTGAGCCAGCCAGACTTCCCACAATGCATATTTAGGTAAAAAACAAGAGACACTATTTGCATAAAACATATTAGATATGTTCTTTCTGGTATATTTATATATTATATCAAATGTTTTAAAATTGTTTTTATATATAGTATATATTATAAATCATACACATATATAATTAATATTTTATGTCAATCATAAAACATACATATGTGTAGCTATTTATGCTTATATATATGCAAAATGTGTATTTATGTAGACTGTATTAAAAATGTGCTGTTCTAACACAAACTTTTCATTTTTCCATATTTTAATGTAATTTAACTTTCAATTGAGAAGACCCCCTTCATTACAATTCTTTTTCAAAAAGGTCTGAGAATTTCCCAGGTTTTTATCTGTATAAGTTTGCAATCATTTTATCAGTTCAATTCCCATAATATTAAACAAAGTTAACTTGTAACAATGTATATCATTTCAATATTGATTATTTGCTTTCTCGATAACAATGTTCTCTTCTTTTTTCAAAATGTTTTATTTATTTATCTTGAGAGAGAGAGAAGGAGCAGGGAAGGAGCAGAAAGAAAGGGAGACAGAGAATCTTAAGATGATAAGTTCTTTGAGTTTTAATTTGTCTGATAATATATTATGCTTATCTTGAAAGATAGCTTCCGTGGGTTTATAATTCAAAATACATGGTATTACTCTAACCAATTTAAAAACCTTATTTCAGCATCTCTGTATGAAATTGATGCCATTGAGAAGTTAACCTTCAGTCTTATGATCATTGCATTTTAGTTGCTATGTTGTTTCTTGATATCTAGAGATACTCATCTCACTCTTTTTGTTGTTCTCCAGCTTCACCAAAATTATTGTAAGTGTGTTTGTATTTTCTTTATTTTTATTAAAATTTTAGGTCTCCAGAGTGTGAGATTTGATGTTTTTCAGAAAGCATTTTTTAAAATATTTTTCCTTCATTCTTTCCTTAATGTAATTGCCATCCTCTAGAGTTCTGAGGAAACACATCAGTTCTTCTCCCTGTATCTTTCATATTTCTTAAGTTGTATGCTACATTTTCCTTCCTTATGTGTGCTAGATGGTACATGCGTTGTTCAGATCTATTTTAAATTAATGTTTTGGGTGCACTAAGTAATCATTTTCCTTTGTAACCCATACTTTCAATGCATAAGGATATTTCTTTCCTTTGTTATTTTTATCTCCTCTAGAATAAAAAAAGCCAGTAATTGCATATTTATAAGGTAAGTGGTTGTTGTTAAATTTCTCACAATTTCTAATTATTATTAAGTCTTTCACTAAAGTGAATTAAAATGGGATAATCCACTAATTCTGTGCAAATAGTCCACTAATTTGTTCTGATTGCATAATTCTTTTATTTCTAGATATTATATTTTTTTCATGGCTGTTTTCCATTTGTATAATTTTTATTTCCAGTTTATATTTTCTTTTGCTTCTTAATACATAGTATATGTAGTAAATATTTTATATTTTATATACCGTTCCTGATAAGTCAATGCTGATCTGATTCAGATATCTGCTTTCTTCTGCAGTAGCTCGTTCATGGCTCATGGTTCATCATTTTGAGAATTTTGATTATCAAAATGTTCTAGGTATTTTTCTTTGGGAAACATACAAAGCCTGGGTAGAAGCTGTGATAGGATTTGCTCTTGCTTTTCCCAATCTCTGGGGTAACTGTTTATCTCAGATCACTATCGTTTGAATACTACGACTTAAACTGCACAGGCAGTGTGAATATTCTATTTAATTTCACATGACGCCTGGATTGTGCTTATGAATATTCAAGGATTGTGTGTATGTGTGTGTTGTACAGTAGCCACAAACTCAACACAAGTAAATTTCCTTGATGAGCACTTCTGGGTAGCAGAATCATATCTTCTTGTTCACTTTTGCACTGTACGTATTATCATTTAAAGTTAGACTAATGGAAAAGTGTTTCATTAGACTCCCTATTGCTGGAGAAGGGACTTAAACTTTAGCTCTCTCTCTACTCATCCATTCAACAAAAAAAGTAACGTTAATAAATCTTTCCCCGTTATCCTGAGGGTGAAGATGCTTAGGGTATGTGCTTAATAAAAAGAGTTCTTAATTTTTCTTAGATTTTGGCTTCTGGGATTCCATATACCTAAGCCAGTGATTAACTTAAGCATGTTTTAATTTTTTTAATATTTATTTATTTCTGAGAGAGAGAGACAGAGCGTGAGAAGGGGAAGGGCAGAGAGAGAAGACACAGAATTGGAAGTAGGCTCCAGGCTCCGAGCTGTCAGCACAGAGCCTGATGTGGGACTCAGACTCACTGACTGCGAGATCACAACCTGAGCCAATGTTGGACGCTTAACCAACTAAGCCACCCAAGTGTCCCCTTAAGTATTTTTATTATGAGGCACCTGGGTGGCTCAGTTGGTTAAGCATCCAACTGCCACTCAGAACGTGATCTCACAGTTTGTGATTTTCAAACCCCTCCATGGGTTCTCTGCTATTGTCAATGAAAAGCCCACTTGGGATCCTCTGTCTCCCTTTCTCTTTGCCCTCCCTTGCTAGGGTATAAGTTCTCTCTCTCTCTCTCTATCAGAAAAATAAATGAACATTAAAAAAGTTAAGATAATTTTATTGCCTATTTCTAATTTTTAAATTCATTTTACCCTGAATGGGGTGACTCTTTTAATATATTAATCCACCATATTGATACATATAGGAGTCTAAAATCTTTTTGAAATGATTTTGTGAATGAAGTCCTTAAACATTTGTATGATTTTATTTTTTCTTTTGGAGGGTCTATGGATCTCCCTTTCACTTATTTCTGCATGCTGTATAGGGAGAAAGTGCTTACAAATGGACAAGCTGTATGGCTCATCTTAATTTCAGCTAATAGTCAAAATTTCAAATTGTAGCAAGCATTCCACTGTGATTTGTTAATTTAGGAATTTAAATATGTTCCTACTTTCCATATTTCTTTCCTATTTTTTTAAAGTTTTTTTAATGTTTATTTATTTTTGAAAAAGAGAGAGAGACAGAGTGCAAGCAGAGGAGGAGCAGAGAGAGAGGGAGACACAGAATCTAAAGCAAACTCCAGGCTCCAAGCTGTCAGCACAGAGCCTGACATGGGGCTTTAACCCATGAACCGTGAGATCATGACCCGAGTCAAAGTTGGATGCTTCACCTACTGAGCCACTCAGGCACATTTTTTAATTCTTTTTTTCTTTATTCTTAATTCAAGATAAACTCAAGAGTTACTTATCTTAATATTCATTGAAACCTTTTTTTCCCAAATGGATATAAAATATAGAGGATTTTTAAGAGTTCCATGGGCCCCCATTTTAATAAATGCATCTATGTGTTAGTGGAATATTTGTTTAATTTGGCTTTCTGTCCTGGGTGAGAAATGAGGCAGCCAATGATAACCTACTTCAAAAAGCATATCATACTGGACAGATAGTCCAAGATTTAAGCTTGGGATGATTAAGTATTTTTGTTGCTGTTTATGATTTGAAAATTGGATCCATAGTTATGATTAGAGATGGGTCACTATTTTAATAGTTTCCATATTTAAAAAAGTTTTTCTGTTTTTACTTTCTTCATTGGAACTTGAGTGAAGATATAAGGATTCAATTATGCACACATTGCTAATTTCAGCTAGAGGTTACAATTGCAAATTTCAATAAAGGGAAAGTTATCATATTTGTTTCTTTCCTCAAAATAATATGTTCTCAGTCATATCTTTGTAAAGGAGACTTGGAAATAACTGAAATATTTGTTTTTAAATTTTTCCTCCCATTGTCTTGCCTACTTACTAGCTTTACACTTCCATGTTTTCCTCTCTAAATATCAAGACATCGATTGTATCACAGAATATAAAGTTTTGAGACTATGGAATAATAATAATAAAAAGTATGTTAAAATAACAACAGTTCATTATTTGGATCTTTTTGAAAATGGAGGAGGAGAATGAATTCAGGACAATTATCCAATGAAGTGTTGTATTAAAGCAAATTGGGTGTTCTTCTGCCCTCCCATACATGGTGAATTAGTCACAGACCTCTGATGAATCAAAGCTCCTTTTGATCTGCAAGTTATTAGCAAAGGCATAAGGGCTAGAGTGCATTTGAACAAACATGTAGTTGTCAAGTGTTTATTCTGGTGATTACAACAGATTGACATGAAGTTCTTTGAGATTCTGCTCTGCTTGCCTTTTGTAAATGTAGAGTACTTCAGGTTGTGGAAAATGTCTGTTGTATGAATCAAGTGACAGACGAGGGCAGAGGTTATTGACAGGTGAGAATAGTTATTCTGTGACATAATCTCCTTAGAAATAGCTATTATATTAAAGAGCTGATGCTTGGAGTGCTCCAGCAATGCTTATTTCAAATGTGATCTACTCCTGGTCAAAACTGCTTCAGTTAACTGAGATCATGAAACGGTAACAATAATAAAATTGACCATTTTAATGAAATATAGTATCAAGATTGGAGTTATTGTAACATCAAAATAATTTGATGATCCAGGTACTGAAATGTGAAACTGTGCTTATAGATGAAGAAATGTTTTAACATATTTTCCTTGCCCCAAGTCTCTTGTTGGAAATTATCTTCTAGTTTTGCTGTCTTCTCTATCTTTTACTAAAACCCCTGTAAACAAACAATTGAAAACAAAATCACAACAATCAAAACTTTTCAGGGGCTCCTGGGTGGCTCAGTCGGTTGAGTGTCTGACTTTAGCTCAGTCATGATCTCGTGGTTTGTGAGTTCGAGCCCTGCATCAGGCTGCGTGCTGACAGCTCAGAGCCTGGAGACTGCTTCAGATTCTGTGTCTCTCTCTCTGTCCCACCCATGTACGTGCTCTGTCTCTGTCTCTCAAAAATAAACATTTAAAAAAATAATTTGAAGGAGGGCATCCGTGGGAACAACCACATTGGCCTCCTTTCCATTCCTCCAGGGCGTTTGTTTGCACATCCTGTTCCCACATACTGAAATGTTCTTTCCACCTCCTCTCCTCTTCACCCAGAAGTCTCCTGCTCATTCTAATGGTCTTGGTTTGTATGCGACTACTCATCGAGGCCTCACCTGGGGACTTTCTAAGAGCTTCCACTCTGTATTCCCTGTTCTCTTCATAGCACAGTGTCTCTCTTAGAAGAGGTTCTCAAGAAATATTTGTTGAACAATGGACGAATGGGTACTTTGCCCAGTTGAATTTTTATTAGTGTTTTAATATTTTCTTGTTAATTTTTAAGAACTTCAAGTACTTCTTATATATTAAGTATAGTAATGCTTTTTCTTTTAAAAAAATAATTTGAAAAAAAGGAAGAAAAAAAAACCCCAAACCCTTCAGCAATGTATTATCTGTATCCCCCCACTTTTGTTTTCCCTTATCATGGGCTTCCAAAGCCTCAGTAGAAGTCAAATCATTGAGATATTGGAGCTTTACTTCCCAGATACTTTCACTTCCTTTTTCACAGAGCCATATTTTATTCTCATGAATTCAGTTAGTTTAATGTATTCAGTACCACACACATCCATTTTTAAATGTGTCAATTTACAGATCATCAAACAATGGGCATTCTCCCTACACAGGAAAACCATTGTCTCTCCCTTATGGCTCACTCGAAGGCATATTTAAATAAGCTCATTCCATATTTATTCCAGAAGACTATAGCATCAAAGCCAGACATTGCTTTCTTATACACAGTTTCACTGAGAGAAATTACCCATACTACCTTCTGAAGGATTTAACCAAATAGGACATGATTTTTCGGAATTATTTTATTTCCCCCTAGCTACAAATGATTCTGGGAATGAGATATGCCATCAAAAAGTGGGACTAATACCAAACGTATCATTTTTCCTGCAAATTTGGTTTGGATATGAAAACTAAGTTCCATTAAATAACCCTGGGAGCTTAAGCTTTTACATTAGAGAAACTCAATGAGTACAGGTTCATGCTGGTCCATATGCAATCCAAAGTAAGGTTGTTCTTCAAAAGGCGTAACAGAGATAATGGGAAATGAATCACATGAATCATAAGAAAAATAGTACAGAGACAATGGTTGTACGTAATCCAGTTCTTATGTAATGTAATTCTACTTCTTGTTTTTTTTCTTCATATAAGCTGATTTTAATATATTTCTATTTCAAATAGCTCAAAATCCACTAGATAAAATCCTTCTGTGGCTATGCTTACTTACACTCTTTTATTCTTCAACCTCTGAATTTTTGACTACTCCTGTAAATTGCTGATTTAAAATTTCATTTTGTTTGGTAATTGTTTCAGTTTTGTTGTTTAAAATTTTTTTGTTAATGTTTATTCATTTTTGAGAGACAGAGAGAGGCAGAGTAAGAGCAGATGAGGGGCAGAGAGAGAGGGAGACACAGAATCCAAAGCAGGCTCCAGGCTCTGAACTGTCAGCACAGAGCCCAAAGTGGGGCTCGAACTCACAAACAGCGAGATCATGACCTAAGCTGAAGCTGGATACTTAACTGACTGAGCCACTCAGGCACCCCTAGTTTTGTTGTTTTAAATGCAGGGTGTGTTTACCATTTTCTGCCCTTTAGATACAAGTTTCATAAAAACAAGAACAATATTCTCTCATTCTTTATTCACTGTATAATTCCACCAGTATAGGATAGCATTCATGTACACACTGATTATATATATACAAAAATATTGTTTACTATCATACATTAAGCATATCATATTCATATATAATATGTTTATTAATATTGTATATAATACATATTAACCACATAATATTTAAAATATTTGATCAGACAAACATAATAAGATGGTCAAGCACAAGTCACCGTGTTTTAAAAAACACAAAAAGAAAGCTTTCTTAAGGCTGTCACGCGCAAATGTATTGTCATATTTAAGGGTTTGCGTGAAACACCATTTCAAATTTAATCTGTTACCTTGCTAAGATAGAAAGTATTTCACTCTCAGCCATATGCCTAAAATACATTTTAAAAACGCAGCCTCATAGAGAAGAAACATCTATTTTCACCTGAATGTATTAGAAAATATATTTAGCCCTATGTGAGGAATATAGTTTGTAGTTAACTATGTATTTTTCTTACAGATGACAGTATCTGTCCTCATAGGGCATGATTCAATTTACGAGAGACACTTAAAATGAGATTACAGAGTCACAAATGTACAAGGAGTATCTAGTGTGAGAAAAACTGAGTGATACTTTTCATATTTCACCCTGAGGAGGCAGCCCCACGATGGGCCAGGACAAGCATGTGAGAGAACAGCACATCAGGTGAGCCTGGGTGCTATTTTGCATGCTGAAATCTCATTCTGGCCTCACTGTCTTCACAGTCTGTTCAGTGAACTATAGTTACACCCCCCAATGGCGTATGTCACCTTTGATGCATGCTACATTTTCCATAGTATAGAAATAACTTAGGATCCTGCAGGATAATAGATGTCCCGGCAGGAGAATGATGATATGCACGAAGCTTCTAAAATGAAGTTGTCTATCCTGTTCGGGAGCGTTGAGTCAGACATTGACTTCTCAAATATTACCGAGAGAAATGTCAAACTGTGCAATGTTAATTAACTGACTTATATTGACTAAAACTGAATGAGAAACTAAAGGAAAACTAATAAATTTGGACTTGAAATAAATTTGGGAAAGGATGAGAAAAGTCCCTTTTGTCATGTGAACTTTGGTATTTTTATTACCCAAGAAAGAGAGATAGGTGAGATCAAATATTGCATCATTGAAGGAAGATCTGACATTGCAAGAAAATCAGCATTTGATAAACAGCTCAATATAAAGTAGAATTTTAAAGGATGTATGCAAATATTTGAAAATTAATGCTAAGATCATAAGGTGATTTGCTATGATGTACAATTTATAAAAGCATGTATTTTGGTCCTTTTTCTTTAAGTTTTTTAAAAACATCACCATTTTTAAAATATACTTTTTCCCTATGAAAAGGTAGTATGTATTTTAGCCAAATACTGCCATTGTGAAAAAAACACCCCTAATAATTATCTGTAACCTAGAAGCATAGAGAAATTCCCATTAATACAGATCAACCATTTCTATAGTCTTGGGACAATGGCCCTGAAAATTTAATTTCTGAAAATGTTACTAATACCGAATGCTTAGTAAAAACACAAATTTCTGCACACTTATCCCAGAAATCAATTTATTTGTTCCTGAGGGTCCATGTAGCATCCAATACACTTTTTAAAATTTCTATGTCTTTTATCACTGTAAAGCTGTAACGGCCCAGAGACATCTCTTCTGCGGAAGTCAGAAATGAAATTCCTCCAGAATATTGCAGGACATTTGTTGGTAACAGCCTTAGAACCTCAAGCGTCTCTCAGAATCTTCTAAGAATCATTTGACTCTGGAAGGTACTTTTGGACGGCCATTGCTACATGACTTTCCACATAACAAGTGGGAAGTGAAAATTGTCATGCTGTAATTGTCGAAGGGAGATACACTGAGGTATGTTCGCTCTCTAGTCTACTATAAAACTTACTCCATTTCTAGGATTTTTCTAGATATAAAAGGAAGCAATGAAGTGGCTATCATATATTCTGGTATTAAGGAAGAGAGGTAAAGATGAGGTTAGATTCAAGCCATGAAGTTCAAAGTATTTAAGGTACCACTGCCAGCTTTGAAGATAGAGTGATCCACGTGCCGAGAAATGTGGGCAGACTTGAGCTGAGAACAGACCACTGGCTGACAACTAACAAGGAAATGGGGATCTCAGTCTACAACCACACGGGATTAAATTCCACCAACAGCCTCACTGGAGGAGTTCTCTGTCAGAGTCTCCAGATAAGTGTCCAGACCATCTGAAAGTTTGATTTAGGCCTTGTGTTACCATAAATGGGGAAATCAATTAAACTCACCCAGACTTCTGACTTACAGGCCTGACAGCTAATAAATAGATATTAATTAAAGGTGAAAAACCTGTATAACTTATATGCTGTAATAACAAATTAATACAATTTTATAATGCATCTAGGTCCTATTGAAGACCATGGGATCTTTCTCACTGGACATCTATGGATTTCCCATTGTGGGGTTTCTTTGATCTTTACATACAATGACTATATTAAAATGCCATCAAGGTCTTGGCTGACATCTGAATACTGGCACTAGAAAATTAATACAGTAAGAGTACAAATGTCCAGGATTTGAGGACTGTGCATTTAATGAGGCAAAATATCTACTTTTTATCTTATTTTATTTAAAAAAATAATGTTGTTATTTAATTTTGAGGGAGAGAGAGACAGAGCATGAGCTTGGGAGGGGCAGAGAGAGAGACACACACAGAATCTGAAGCAGGCTCCAGGCTCTGAGCTCTCAGCACAGAGCCTGACGTGGGGCTCGAATTCGTGAACCACCAGATCATGATCTGAGCTGAAGTTGAACACTTAACTGACTGAACCACCCATGCACCCCAGAATATCTACTTTTTAAAGTTCATCTGCTATTTGGGGCGCCTGGGTGGCTTAGTCGGTTAAGCGTCCGACTTTCGCTTAGGTCATGATCTCGCGGTTCGTGGGTTCGAGCCCCGCGTCGAGCTCTGTGCTGACTGCCAGCTCAGAGCCTGGAGCCTGTTTCAGTCTGACTCTCTCTCTGACCCTCCCCTGCTCACGCTGTCTCTCTCTGTCTCTCTCCTAGAAATAAATAAAACATTAAAAAAAAAAAATTTGAAGTTCATCTGCTATTAACAACAACCGTCACTAACGTACAAACAATATCTCTAACAGACAGACATACCTACTAGCTCCCATGTCACTCAATCCAAAGAGGAGAGTCTGATATCCTAGGGTAGGGGAGGGAAAGGTTTGAATGCGGACAATACCACAGGAACAAAAGGACTTTTCAAACTTCCAACCACACACCTAAGGAACTTATTTCTAAATAGCAACAAATGTTTCATTTTTTCCTTGACTGTAACATAAGCAGAATTAAAAGGCCAGCAATCTGTCCTCCACCCCCTAAATGGGAAAATAAAGAAGCATGTAGATGTTTTATAATTCTATAAGTAGTACAACAGATGAATGCCCATTACATTATAATTTTTGATAATTTTTATTCCAACTTGCAATGAATTTCTAGGACCTACATGAACCAAGTGGTATAGCTTTTTCTCTGTCAATACAGAATGTAGAATGATAGGCTATAAATGGTTAAAAGTAACAATAAAAACAACTAGACTGACTTCCTCTATTAATCAGACAACAACAGCTGAACCAAAAAGATGTGCCCTTTCCAATTTAGGCATGATGTTCTCTAGACAGTGGGAGTGACTTTGAAGCATAAAAAGTCGTTAACCTTCCTGGCATGATGCTGTAAAAGGTGTCTCCTTAGATCTATCTGCTTCCACAATCATTTGGATCAAAGAAAGGTGCCACTGGTCTGGTTTTCTCTTGTGACTCAGACTTCCATTTCAGGGGAAGTAGCAATGTGTTGCTTATTTTGAATCAATTAATCGTTTCGCCTGTGACTGTAGAGTTGTTCTGTTGTACTCTGAGGAAAAGAAACTTGGGCAAGTAGTTTCAGACAGCGTACCTTTTTTGCTTGCAGCAATTATCATCATTTGCTTTCACTTAGTAACACTTCCAGAGTCGTCTTAGTTTCTTTCCTCATAAAAATGACAGCACCTCAAAAATATTAGGAAATAGATGTTATAGGATTATATATTAAATGTGAAAACTAATGAGGCAGAGAAGGTAACATTGGTTGATTATCTGACTAGGAACAAAATTAAAATTTGAACAAGCACACTTGAGAACAGCAGATAAAATACTAGAATCAATTTTTACTCATACTTTCCAGCTGATGTTGGGGATGAATGATGGAATTTCTGCCCCAGACTGTTAAGAAACAGATACTTTGCAATTGGCTTGCCTGCGAGAAGGGGAAAAGTAATTGGTGAAATACTAAAATGTAGCTTGAAAATGGCCTTAAATTGAGTTCTTATTGGTAGTTAACTGAGATCCCTTCACCATGTCTGTCTCGGAGTGGATAAATTTATTATATTTTTGGCTATGGGTACAAAAGTAGTGGAGGGAGACAGCTCTGGACAATGAACAAGACAGCAGTATAAAGAGACTAACCAGGTATATACAGGCAGCTCGAGTTGATAAGATTATTTTGTTTGATTTGACAGTTTATTTAACTCCTGCTTGAGGTTTTTGAGATTTTGTAATTGCTGAATGATATATTGAGATGGAAGATCTTAAAAATGCTTTCAATGAATAAAATAAGAAGCAATGGTGGCATAACTTTCTCACTTTCAAAGTTAGCAGTGAGCTACTCTAAGGATTCAGAATGGCACATGGCAATGAGTGATCAAGGCAAACCAGGCCCTAGGTTGTGGAGGTTGAACATTTGGTAACAGAAAAGACACTGAGATAAAACAGAGTGATTAAGGGGAAGCTTAGTTAAAAGGAAAGTTTAATAAACCTTAGGTTGAGATATTCAGGATTTGTTCAGGAAAAATCAGGAATCAGGGCACTGGGTGTCTCAGTTGTTTGAGCATCTGACTTTTGATTTCGGCTCAGGTCATGATCCCAGAGTCATGGGATGGAGCACTTCATCGGGCGCTGCACCGAACTTGGAGCCTGCTTAAGATTTTCTCTCTCTCTTCCTGTGCCACTCTCCCCTGCTTGCACTCTTGCACTAAAATATTTTTTTTATTAAAAAAAAGTCAAGAATCTATTTCTGTCAAAAAAAATAACAAAGCCACACACAGGGCACTGCTTGTCACTTATTAGATTGGTAAAAGTCAAAATGTGTTGTAAACAGAATCTGCTAGTGTTGGTAGGATGACACTTTAATACATTATTGGTGGAAATGTAAACTTTTAAACACGATGAAGGAATGACAATTTAAATGCTTATCAACAGTTTAAAATATACACACTTTTTAAAGTTCATTTTTATTTATTGAGAATGATACAGAGAGCAAGTGGGAGAGGGGCAGAGATAGAAGGAGACAGAATCCCAAGCAGGCTCCACCCTGTCACCGCAGAGCCTGATGTGAAGCTCAAACTCAAAATCCATTAGATCATGACCTGAACCAAAATCAAGAGCCTGATGCTTAACAGACTCAACTTCAGACTAAATCACCCAGGCACCCCTGTACATACTAGTTGTTGTTGTTGTTGTTTTTTAATTTATTTCTGAGAGAGAGAGACAGGGTGAGCAGGGGAAGGTCAGAGAGAGAGGGAGTTACAGAATCTGAAGCAGGCTCCAGGCTCTGAGCTAGCTGTCGGCAAAGAGCCCGACCTGGGGCATGAACCCAGGTGCCCCATAGTTTTCAAAACATTACAGAACTGGGTGCCTGGGTGGCTCAATCGGTTAAGCCTCCAACTTTGGTTCAGGTCATGATCTCACGGTTCATGGGTTTGAACCCCTCTTTGGGCTATGTGCAGACAGCCAGCTCAGGGCCTGGAGCCTGCTTCGGATTCTGTATCCCCCTCTCTCTCTGACCCTCCCCTGCTCACGCTCTCTCTCTCTCAGAAATAAATTTAAAAAATTAAAATTTTTCTTAAAAAGTACAGAACCTAGGAAAATTTCTCACAAATATTGTACATATATACAGCAAAACACAACTGCAAATGTAATCATTAAAGCATTTGTTTGTATTAGCTAAAGATTGGGAAAAATATAAATATTGAACAACATAAAACATGTTAAGTAATGCACAGTCATGTCACAGTATGCTTTGGAGCCATTTTCAAGAATGGGACAGGTCTAGGAGGATTTCCTGAGAACTCCAAAATAGAGAGCTAAATGAAAAACAAAAAACGAATTGCAAAAGAAGATATAGATGTGCTATAGCTTGCAAAGTTTTGGTCCTTTCAGGTCTTCCTGACTGCAAGACATAGTGAGAACAATAAGCGTATTCCCAAAAAGGCAGAGCAGACAGACAAAAAATATTGAGCTTTCTGATGACATCATTAAATCTACTTTTTTTCAAAGTTCTCATCACATGGGAAATATAATTCCAATTGCATATACTTTTCTATCAGCAAGAACTATTTTAAGAAAAACTTCCAGCTGATACATATATTTACCATATTTTTATTGTTAGCATTAGTGGATTGGAAAGTGTAAAATAATATAGAAAGGTAATGCTTTATTATGTTTCTTTAATGGAATATAATAGGAACAATATTAATAACTATATGCATATATTTCCTTAAGGAATATGACAATATTGTAGTATAGATTTGTTAAATATATGATGTACATAATTAACATATGCTTATATCCCAGCATATTTCTTTAAGGAATATACATATATATTTCCTTAAAGAGAATGGAATAAGTTAATATAGGGAAAACTATTTCTATGAATTGCTTTGAAGAATTTTAAATTCTATCAAGTTTTCCCTAAATCTTATAATTATGGATTATAGATAATTAAATTTTTATGTTAGTGGTTTTGAAGTTTGTATTAGTGCTTTTATGTTGTTGACTAGTAAGAAGACATTCACCAGAGCATGGCTTCTTGATGATCAGACATGTACTTAACAATATTTGAAAAAAATAACTATTATGTCTTGAGATGGTGTGTTGACTATAATTTTTTTAATCCTATATTTTATTTAGGATTTTAATTATACTATTTCTGTTTCAACACTTCACATATCCACAGATTTAGTTTCTGGTAGAAGCATATGCCAGTTATTGTACATTGGTTTATAGGATTAAATACAGAGCTGACATAAAAATGTTCTGTAGGGATTAAGATATTATATAAACATATATTTCAATCCTTCCATGTGTATTTCACTAATATAATGGTTGAGATTACAAGGACATATTTTACTGTACTAAGGTTTTAAGAAAATAAATCTTAACAATTGGTGTAGCTACAGCATAATTTCCTTCCAAGCAGGCAGTTTGGTTGCGAGACAAGTAATCCCCTGGGTAATCAGAATTGCAAAAGGCACTGATGATCATTTAGATAAAAGAATATAATACCAGAAATAAATCAGGGTAAGATGTCCAGCCCATATAGCACAAACAACACAGACATGAATTAAAAACAGAATTACTTAGAATCTTCCAGGAAAGGAGAAATATCCCATCAGTAGAATGAGTGCAGAAAATGTCATCTTTAAACAGAAAAATATCTTTAAACAGAAAAATACTTCAAAAGTAAAGTTAGTTATACTAAAGATTATGTCAAATGATACAAAACAAAACTTTAAACCCTGGCAGGAGAAATGTCAATAATGCTGCTTCATAATAACTGTTCAGAAAAAGGGCTTCCAAATTTTTAGCATGAATTTGAGGGAACCAAACCTTTAAGAATGATGCTATGAGGACACCACCTAACTACTGCTCTAAACAATAGAGAGAAATATTTAAACCAGGGGAAATCTTGCCTTGACTTTGCAGGATTAGAGAAGACTATCATTTCTTGTCATAAATGTCAAATATAGCACAGGGTCACAGATAAATAATACAATAATGGGTTAAAAATCACTTCTTGATAAAGTAGTTTGGGAATACAAAAAGATTTGTATCTACATTCTGTATTTTGGTAGGGTGTGGAGAGAATAAAGAAGTGGACCCAGAGAGGCGCCTGGGTGGCTCAGGCAGTTGGTTAAGCTTCCAACTTCAGCTCAGGTCATGATCTCATCATTCATGAGTTCGAGCCGCATGTCTGGTTCTCTGCTGTCAGCTCACAGCTTGGAGCTTGCTTTGGATTCTGTGTCTCCCTCTCTCACTGCCCCTCCCGAGCTCCTGCTCAGTCTGTTTGTCTGTCTGTCTCTCTCAAAAATGAATAAAAACATTAAATAAAGAAGAAGAAAGAAAGAAACGGACCCAAAATCATCTTAGACCAAATTCCACAGTGCACTTGTAGTAGAAGAGCGTTGAGCAGTAACAGATATTGAAAAGTGGCTGTGAGCATGGTGGCATTAGCAATCAAACAAAAGACAGAAAAAAAGCCACTTTTGTTAAAACCAAATACCTGTTTCTGAAATTACTGGAGATCCCAGATCTCTCCCCAAATCCACAGAGTGCTAAATACATTAACTAAAAAAAAAAAAAAACCCAAAAACGAAGCAAATAAAAAGGCTTATTTAATAATTATTTCAGCTATAGAGCTATAAGAAATACGTGAAAAGTATTCCAAAGAACAGAGAAGATATAAAAAAAATATTATTTCACAGTTTGGGGATAAATAAACAAGGAAGAATGTTCAAACATTAATAAATAGTATAAAAACAACATCAGGAACAGAAAGAAGATGAGGCCTTTGGAGAGATTCTATAACTCAACTAAGAAGAAAAACAAGGCATTTATTAAGTCAAGAGCATAATCTAAACCAGATATTAAATTTATAAATTTTAAACCTTGTTTCTGTTATTAAATGATTTCAAATTATCTGAAGCAAAGACTAAGAAATAAGAGGTGAAAGATCAGAAGTTGACTGGCAAGTAATTTTGATACACAGTGTTGATATAGATTAAATCAACAATATTAATTGCATTATTCACCTCTCTGTATTATTTTAATAATGTTTTGCTGAATTGGTCTGTGAAGAAATGAGAGAGACAGATTAATATTCCAATGTTAATATGTACTGTCAATTTTTCTTTATATGAATAACTTGATGTTAAATTAATGGATTTATAAATGCTGATGATTATGTTTCCTTTACTTTCTACCTTATCTTTCACTGATGCAGAGAATACAATCCTTTGCTTTTCAATTATACAAGATCCTTTCTTTAAAGGCCACCTATTATAATTCTCAAAAAAAAATTAACATATTTCAGAAACATCATAGAGAGTATAGGTCAAATTGCTGGGCAACAATTCAATAAAAGTGGATATTAACATGAAGATAAATAAATAGAATCTGACTGCTTAGACTTAAAGAAAAGATATTATATTAATATAGCTTGAGCTATTAAAATTCCAGTTTCAGGCCGTTTTGAAATTAAGTATTATAAACATAAATTTTAGAAAATAATATTAGCATTAAAATATATGGGTGCAGGCAAAGCCTTATCTATAGAATAATTCAGTGGTATACCTTTCAACAGAAAACATAAAAATAAAAAGTATAGAAATGTAATACAATTTTTAGAAGAACATTAAAAGAAGCTAAGAAAATCAGAAGGTAGAAATAGTAAAATAAAAACAATTTAGTTGATACATATCTTCTAGAATGTTCTTTAAAAAAATTATCTAAATGGGGCACTTGGGTGGCTCAGTCAGTTGAGTGTCCGACTTTGGCTCAGGTCATGATCTCATGGTTCGTGAGTTCCAGCCCCGCACTGGGCTCTGTGCTGACAGCCTGGAGCCTGCTTCTGTATCTCCCTCTCTCTCTGACCCTCCCCTGTTCACACTGTCTCTCTCTCTCTCAGACATAAATTTAAAAAAACATTAAAATTTTTTTTTTAATTATCTAAATGAATAAAACAGTAGCCGGTATAAACAATGGCAAAGTGAGAACATTCACCTTGTTTAATATATATATATGTACTTCTGCATGCCAATATATTTAAAGATGGTATTAAACATGTAAGTTTTCAGAAAATTTGTATAAATGAACACATATGATTCAAGGATATAGAAAATTTACATGGATGCTTCATGAATTTAAGTTTTGATGTTGCCAAAGGAACTTTAAAAAGAAAAATGTCTATGGGTTTGCATGTTTCTTGCTGGTTTTAAAACCCTTAAGAAAAAAAATAAATAAATAAAACCCTTAAGAAAAAAATAATATAAAATAAAACCCCAAGAAAAATTAATTAAATTTTTAAATCTATCTATGTTAAATTTATCTATTTTAATCTATCTGTGTTGAATCTATATGTTGAATATTGGACATTGTAAAAAGCTTATAAAAGTTGAAAGTTATTAGAAAATGCCAAAGATTAATGTGGTTTAAATAAGTACTACCCAAACAATAATAGTACAATATTGAAGTATTTGAAAAAATATGTCATAAAATATTAGGTGTTATTTCAGAAATAATAGAGGTGTGGCTTCATAATATTACCTGTTACTGGGTAAAATGTATTTCATTAATATTAATATATACATTCTATTTTATATTCCCAAGCAGCTTCTATTGCTTCAAGCAGCTTTATACAAATATGAATTATATCTGTTTAGTAGACTCTGGCCAAAAATAATTCTCTTCTGGTGTTATCATTTTCCAACATAGAACACCTTTAAACATATTTAAAAAAATCAAAATCTCTTTCTCCAATTATATTATCAGAAAGTCCTTTGGATCATGGCTTTGTGTAACCATGAACAAATCGTCTCATTTCCATTTCTTGAGCTGCTAATTACATGCAGCACATTAAATCAAGTCCACGTGGGGAAAGACCACTTAATAAATTAATTTAATTAGCAGTAAGACAGATGAGAAGATATGGTTATCATATGATAATCACTCCTTTGGGATATTTTTCTGGCACAATGTGCTCCATATTTGAGTGGTAAAAGAGTAGACACTCTTTATTAGTTTTATTAAGTTGCACCTAGATGAACCCCTAACCACAAATCATAGGATAATGTATTTGCACTTAGAATTCAGACAAAAAGAGATTTTTGTGGAATCTCAAAATATTTAAGAGCTTTTAATTTTTTATAATTCAATTTTTTTGGTATTTGTGAGTCAGGGTTATTGATAAATGCAGCGGTTTGCTTCCAGGAAATATTTGCATACTGTTGAATATATATTTTACAACTAGTCAAGTTCAAATGTAGAATTAATACTAGTTTGAATGGTTTTTAGAACCTTCAACAAAATACTGGGCTTTTTATCAGTTTGCTACAAATTCAACTAAAGAGAAGTTCTTTATTACTTAGACAATGGAAACTATAAAACAAAATCTTTTAAAATTGAATATAGTCATGGTGATTAGCTAATAAACTAGAGGTGCATTACTGCCCTCCCCCCCTTATCCATGGTGGATACATTCCTAGATCCCCAGTGGACCGATAGGCACAGACAGTGCCTACATATATGTACTATTTTTTTTTTCTATACATACATGTCTGTGAGAAAGTTTTATTTATAAACTAAGTACAGGAAGAAATTAAAAATAATAACTAATAATAAAACAACAATTATGACAATATACTCTAATAAAATGTTGTGAATGTGTTCTCTCTCAAAATGTTGTACTATACGCACTCTTCTTCTTGTGATGATGGTGATGCTAAAATATCTACATAATGAGATTAAATGATGTGAATGATGTAAGCATTATAACATGGTATTAGGTCTTCCGACAATACATCAGAAAGAGAACCATCTGCTTCCAGATTGCAATTGACTACAGGTAACTGAAACTGCGGAAAGTGAAACTGTGGATAAGTCTTTTGGATAGATAACTATATAGCTTAATAGTTTTATTTTTAATATTTATTTTTGAGATAGAGAGACTGAGTGTGAGTGGGGGAGGGTAAGAGAGAGAGAGGGAGACAGAATCCAAAGCAGGCTCCAGTCTCTGAGCTAGCTGTCAGCACAGAGCCTGACATGGGGCTCAAACTCATGAGCCCTGAGATCATGACCTGAGCTGAAGTTGGACACTTAACGGACTGAGCCACCCAGGCATCCCAACAGTTATATTTTCAAATGTGGTAAATACACATAACATAAAGTGTGTTATATTAACCACCCTAAGTGTACAGTTTAGTGGAAGTACGTTCACATTTTCCTGCAAACATCACTACCATCCATCTCCAAAACATTTTAATTTACCCAGATTATAATTATATACCCTTTAAATACTAATTCCCCACACATTCCTCTCCCTAGTTCCTGCCAGACACCATCCTGACTATGAAATAACTACTCTAGGTTTGTCACATAAGTAGACTCAGGCAGTGAATGTCCTTTTGTGGCAGGTTTTTTTAACTTAGCATGATGTCTTCAAAGTTTATCCATGTTACAGCATGTGTCAGAATTTTCTTTTTATTTAGTGCTGAATAATATTCCATTGTATGTGTAGATCTCATTTTATCTATCCATTCATTGAAGGACAGTTCTGTTGCTTTCTCCTCGTGGCTACTGTGAATAATGTTGGTATAAACATGGATGGAAAAACAGCTGTTTATGTACTTGCTTTCAATACTTTTGAGTATTTACCAGAAGTGGAATGCAGGGCCTTATGATAATTCTATATTGAATTGCTGAAGAATTGCAATGTTTTCCATAGCAGCTGTTTCTTTTTACATTCCCAAAGCAATACTCATGCATTCCAATTTCTCTACATCTTCTCCAACACTTATATTTTTGTTTGTTTTTTGTTGTTGTTGTTATTTTATTTTATTTTATCTGATTTTATTTATGTTTTATTTATTACTGTCATGCAGGGAAGGGTCAGAGAGAGAGGGAGATACAGAATCTGAAACAGACTCCAGGCTCTGAGCTGTCAGCACAGATCCCAACGTGGGGCTCAAATCCACGAATCCGGCGAGATCATGACCTGAACCCAAGTTGGACGCTTAACCAACTGAGCCACCCACGCGCCCCTTATTTTATTTTATAATAGCCATCCTAATCGGTGTGAAATAGTATCTCATTGATTTCAATTCCCATAACGTTGAGCATCTTTTCATGTGCCTATTGGGCATTTGCATGTTTTTTTTTTTGAGAAATGACTATTCAAGTTCTTTATTTTTGAGTCAGATTAATTTGTAACTGTTGTTGTTGTTATTGAGTTGTAGAGTTATTTATACATTCTTGATTTGACCTGTTATCAGACATACGATTTACAAATATTTATAAAAATATGTATAAAATATATATAATTTACACATTTTACATACATTATAGATATATGATTTAAAATATTTCCAATTCCATGAGTTACCTTTAAACTCTGTGTATAGTGTTCTTTGTTGCACAAAAGTTTTTAATTTTTATGTAGTCCAATTTATTTATTTATTTCCTTTTATTGCCCGTGGTTTCGGTGTTATAAGCAAATAAATTATTACCAAACTCAGTGACATGAAGGTCATTCCCTATGTTTTCTTCTAAGAGCTTTATAGTTTTTGCTCTAATTTGGTTTCTGATCATAGTCAGTTACTTTTTGTGAATGATGCGTTTGTAAAAATGCTACTTCATTCTTGCGCGTGTGGATATCCAGTTCTCCCAACATTATTTGTTGAAAACATATTTTCCTATTGCACCATTGTCAAAAATAATTTGACCATATGCAGGAAAGTTTATTTCTGAGCTTTCTTCCATTCCATTTGTGCATATATTTATTTTTATGTCAGCATCACAGTTTTGATTGCTATCAATGTGAAATATGTTTTGAAGTCAGGAAATGTGGTCACCCAAGCTGGTTCTTTTTCAAGATTGTTATAGCTAATTGGATTCCCTTCAGATTGTATGGTGACTTTAAGATGGATTTTTATTTTTTGCAAAAATGCCATTCATATATTGATTAAAATTGCATTGGATATGTGGAAACTTAGGGTAGTATTGACATTTTAATAATTTCATCATCAATCTATGAATATGATAAGGTTTTCTATTTGTGTGAGTCTCTGTGTGTGTGTATGTGTGTGCCTTTTTAATATGTCTCAGTAAAATTTTTTAGTTTTTAATTTACCAGTCTTTTGCCTCTTTCATAAAATTTATTTCTAAGTATTGTATCTTAGTTTTGATGCTATTACAAATAGAATTGTTTCCCTAATTTCTCTTTTGGATTGTTCATTATTAAAATATAAAAACACAAATAATTTTTCAGTGTTGATTTGGTATCCTGAAACTATGCTGAATTCTTTTATTCATTCTAACAGAAGTTTGTGTGTCTTATTATTTTGTGTATCTAAAATCTTTTGGACTTTATTCATGTAAGATCTTATTTTCTGTGAACAGAGACTACTTCCATTCCAATTTTAATGAATTTTATCTTTTTTCTTGCCTAATTGCTCTGCTTAGGATTCTAATACTGTGTTAAATACAAATGAGAAGGTGGAGACTCTTGTCTTGTTTCTGATCTTAAAGGAAAAGTTTTCATTTTTACATTATTGACTACATGTGGTTTTCATATATGGCTTTCATTATGTTGAGGTTATTTCTTCTAGTTTGTTAAGTATTTTATCATTAAAGGGGCTGAATTTTATCCAGTGCTCTTTCTACATGAATTTAAATGATGAGGGGTTTTTTTTTTCATTCTGCTAATGGGTAATAAAAAAAGGTCATTCTATTATTCTAAAGAGTTATTAATGTGATAGTTTTCTTTTGCCAAAGAAAACAAGGAAAATTGCATACAACAACTTAATATGTCAATAGCTAAAGTAAATTTAAAATTGTTTCTCACTTGTTATCTTAAAAAAAAAGAAAGAAAACATGTTCAAGGCAACTATTATCCAATTTAAATTATTTGTCTCATACTTAATGACAATGACCTGTAATCTACAGAATAAAGCCAACTTTTCTTTTACTAGTCTTCAATTAGTTTATGTAGCCCTTTGCCAGTGATAACACCATTGCATTTGCTTTGAATACACATCCTAATTTGTTCACTAGTTGAGATTTTTAAATTCATCCCTTAAAATAGAGTTTAAATTGCAGATGTAACATTTAAACTCTATCTTAATTATATTAAAATTCATATTATATTAATGCTCTATTATATTAATATTACATTATGCTCTATTATATTAATGCATAATCAGATATGACTCTTTAATATAGTTTTCAAAATGTTTATGTTTCATAAGTAACAAAAATTTTAAGGTCATCTCCAGCTTCTGAGTAAAATGCCTGGCATAAAATGGGCTCTCCATACTTGTTTAATTGAATGAGTACATGACTAATGACTAGCCAGAATTATTTTTCCCAAACCTTAGTAACCTTAGTATTTTCATTAAAAAATTAAATCCCCATTTGAGTTCATTTCTTTTGATTAATATCAGTGTTCATATAAAATGTCTTTAATGTTGAACACACCTCATGGGAATAGACAGTACTTTAATTTTATGCATATAGCATCCATCATACATACTAATCGAATCTATTGTAGAAGTCTATAGTTTTTAGTTTATTTATCCTTTGATTATAAGCCATTTACTCTTATTTATTCATTTATTTATTATTTATTTATTTTTAATATAATTTATTGCCAAATTGGCTAACATACAGTGCATAAAAGGTGCTCTTGTGTTTTGGGGGGTAGTTTATTTATTTTGACAAAGAGAGAGAGTGCAAACAGGGGAGAACAACTGGGAGGAGGGAGAGAAAGAATCCCTAGCATGTTCTGCACTTTCAGCACAAAGCCTGATGCAGGGCTCAATCCCACAAACTGAGATCATGACCTGAGCTGAAATACAGAGTTGGACACTCAACTGAATAAGCCACCCAAGAACCTCAACCATTTCCTCTTCTAACTCAAGGCATATGAGACATTTGAATCATAAAATGTTTTACTAAAATAAAATTGCAAATATAAATTAATCTTAAAACATATTATTTGAACCTTTCAAAATAATAGCAGATGTCTAAGGCCAGCGTATTGGGTAAAAAATGGCTTTGGTATTCAGCTGCAAAATACAATTGGAATACTGAGAAGGAACATATGATGTATCCGAAGCTATACATTAAAACTCTGTTAAAAATTACTAAATTTTATATGGGAGTACACATGAATATTAATTAATATTAATTCATGTTATATAAGAATTCAATCTGTAAAATATAAGAACACTTTGAATTTCTGAGGGTCAAATAGTTTTTATTTTTAGTGGAATTGAAATCTTTTCAGTATGCATTTATACACAATAGTGGATTTTGTAATCTTCTTACTGTGAAAGGACTTCTCAATATGTAAATTACAGGCTAATATAATTCAGCAGTTCAATTAAATCAATAAATAATTGATAAATTAACATGTTCAGTTTTCAGAGTTTTAGTGAAATTTCTGGAACTCTTAGTATAAATTGCCTGATTCCTTCCTCCTCATAATTCCATTTTATTCTGTTAGTGTTTTTATTTTAAAGATATGTTTGATTGATCTGAGTATAATTTAAGTGCATTCTTCATTATGTATTTAAAGTTATAATCCAGAAACCAAAAGTAATTTCTTATAATGACTGTTGAAATGTGTTTGAAGCTGTGTGATGGCCATAGCAGAAACTCAGTCACAATTTGTTGGTAGAATGAATGAATGAATAAATGAATGAATCTGAAATAGGATAGAGGATTATGAATTACATTTAGCTGATAACTAAAAATGATAGAATTTGTAGTTAGATCTGTAATATTAAAAATTATTTATATCTAGTTTTTCTTCTTCCGTATAAACACTTGAAGGCTGGAGATTTAAATGATGTATTCTGATCACAGTGGGAACAGAGTTAAGACATCAAATTGAAATCCAGAATTTTTCAAATAAATGCCTAAGCATGATATTGAAGAGTAAATGCTCTCTCTGGCAGACATTTATGTTCCACATAATGAAAACTATCCCTGTGCTCTATTCCAGGTGGAGGGGAGCAAGAAAACCAGGACTCTCACTCCCTGCCAGCTCCACGTATAGGACTGTCGTTTCACTCAGTAATGGCAGGTGAAAAGTTTCCAATCCCAAACAAGTCCTTTGTTAGAGAAGTTTTATTTCATGCAGGTGCATCTGAAAAAGACCCAGGCTCCGTCTCCCAACCCAAACCTATACAACTAGAATAGAAGCTTTGCCTTAGGAAGAGCAGGCTGAGGTCCTGAGCCATGATTCTCCTTGCCTCTGCTCCAGCCACAGCCCATTTACAGAGGGGAGATTTTACACTAAGGGGGGCAAGCTGACAACACCAAGAACCATCACCCACTCCAGGGCTTGCTGGTAGACCATGTGTGGGTGTCACTCTGGGAGAACCCAGCTGCTATTCCTAACCTCAGTCCAGTGAAATGGTGCAGAAATTCTGCCTTATGTGGGAGGAAGTCCATAAGGACAAGAAACTTCACAGCAATATTAACGAAGATTGATTTCATATGGACTATAGCTTGAAGAATTCTATGTCTAAGAGCATTGTTGTAAAGAATGGAGACACTGATGGAGAGCAAATAAAAGCAGAGCATCTAGAAGTTTAACAGAGACAACTACAGGAAAAGACATCCAGTGAGAATCTTCCTGAGATTACACTCGACCTTGAGTTTGGGAATCCTGTGTTTGCACTAGAGTGAACCTATTCTGGAGCAATCCGAGGAGCACAAAGGCCAGCTTGAAAGTGTTACCCATGCTGCACATACATCCATCAACAAAAGATACAACCTTACTGGCACAAGAAATTTAAGCAAAACCTTTGGCCAAATACTGGCTGAATGATAATCTACAGTTATCCATGGATACCTTTTTTTTAGGAAACCAGTCTTAAAAATAAAATCACAAACTTCCCTGAGTATCTAGAAGACCATATGCATGGCTAAAAGTATACTTTCTCAGAAGCAATCAGAGAGAAATTCCAAGCTGCAAGGCTGAATGTCAGAAAACATAAACATTCTGAATTATGATAGCAATCTATCATTCACACATATACATCCAAATAAAAAAAAGGGGGGGATATAACAACCCTACCTTAAGGTGGAAACAATTCTACCTTAAGCCTTTTGGCCAATAAGCCTTTGATTTACATTTTCCCTTTTATAAAACACTTTTTTAAATAAAGTTTATTCATTTATTTTGAGAGAGAGAGCAGGGGAGAGGCAGAGAGAGAGAGGGAGAGAGAAAGAATCCCAAGCCCTCAACAATGGACATGATCTTGTTTCCCTGAAATCATGATCTGAGCTGAAATCAAGAGTTGGAGGCTTAACCGACTGAGCCACCCAGGCACCGCTAAATAAAAATTTTTACTACATCGCCATGTATATGAAACTTACTTTCATCTTTTCTAACACATGGAAATCCAAAGCTCCATCCAGTTGGCACAAGCAACTTCAGAAGCAATATCTCTGGGTCACATTCTGTCCTCTTTGTTATGCTTATAATATTAGTTACCAGACAGATTTATTGCTAATAAATTCATTGATGTTAATAACATTTTATTTATTCCTAATTAATTTAATAATAAATATATAGCTTTACATTATATATGCTATTAATGATCTCATTTTCTTTCAAAAAGATGAATTACCACATGATTTGATGAGCAGTATGATAGTGTAGTTAAAACAAAGCACATTATAATTCTATTACTTTAGTTAAAACTTAAGTTCTCACAGCTACTAGCAATGTAAACTGGGGTAAGTTCTATAAACTCTGTCATATTCTTTCCACCAGTAAAACTGAGAAACTATCTTGCCTTACTTTATTTCTGTATAAAATGTCATAATCTGTGAAAATGGTTGGAAGACTACTGACATAGACTAAATGTTCAAATTTGTTAGATTTTATTGAGGGTAAAAAAATTATTGGTACTTTACTGAGTGAAGATAATGAAATAATACTTACATTAAACTCTAACCCTGACCTAAATCTTTGCTTAGAAGTATGAATAGAAAACTGACACATTTCTACAAGGTTTTCTCTATTCTAGATTTAAATATAAGGTTTTAATTTATTGTATTGCTGAAGGTTATATAGCTATAAAAGTTATATAAATTTGAATGCTGCTTATTGAAATAAAAGAAAATGAGGTTTTAACATATAGGTTCATATTCCAAGAATGTTGATCACAAAAATATACCTATTTTTACTAATTGCTCTTTAAATTGTGTTTGATTATTTTCGCTCTTGAATATTTCGGCTTCTTAACAAATGTGAGAATCAATGAAAAATCAAATATTATTCAGACCAATAATTCAGATTGTCTAGTGTAATTTTAGGCATTCATTTAAGTTGCCTTGATACCATTTCACTTTTTTAACAAGCATACATATTTAAATATGAATTCATTCTGTAAATTAACACATTAAAATTCTACATCAATCATTTTGAAAAGTTAATGAAAATGAAATATAACACTCATTTCACATCAGTTCATAAAGTATTAGTATGCCATTAGAACCAAAAACTTTTTGATTTATATAAATAAATGCTGAATCCAATTAGCCCATTGTCACAAACCTGTATGCAATGGCAATTTTCAGCACTGGGACTTTTTCACATGTCAAAAAGATGTTTCTAAGGTATGATATTCTAGTATAGAATAGTTGAGTCACTAATTGTACACCTGAACTGATATAACCCATATGTTAATAATACTGGAATTACAATTTTATTTAAACTTTTAAAAATATTTATTTATTTTTGAGAGAGACAGACAGAGCACAAGCGGGGGGTGGGGGGAGGGGCAGAGGGAGAGGGAGACACAGGATACAATGCAGGCTCCAAGCTCTGAGTTGTCAGCAGAGAGCTGGACGTGGGGCCAAACTCATGAACCACGAGATTATGACCTAAGCCAAAGCCAGACATAACTGGCTGAGCCACCCAGGCGCCCCAGGAATTATAATTTTAAAAAATTTAAAAAAAAGTAAAATATTCTAAAATGAGAGAGAATGACTTAATATGCCACTGCTTCTCAACCTCTCTCTCTTTCTCTTTTAAGAGCATATTAGCTTTCACTGGTGTGCTGGCAAAAGTTAACTGGCACTCTGTGAAAGCAGTGATGGCTTGTAGGATTTGCCATTTTCATGATGTAATGTCTTCGGTGGTGGCTGACTCCTCCCTACCGATGTGATGCCACTAAATGCAGAGCGGAGAAGAAACGTCCACAATGCCTCTTGTGTAAGGTGGATGAACAGGAGCCAACTCAAGCACACCGCTGCTGGAGAATATTCAACAGTCAGTTGCATTATAGTGGTTTTCAGGGAATACTTTTCGGGAAAGTAACAGAATGAAGGTCTAGGAGTAGTGAAGCTATTGTGTAGCTGATTCTGTACATAGTGTACACAAAATGTAACTAGTTTATTGAATATCAAGTCTTTGTTTAATTAACATCATACATGCTTTTATCCTAAAGTAATTACAGCATTGTTTTTTAGTTTCACATAACACTTTTAGGTTTCTAGAAAATGTTTTCTGATTGAGTCTTTTAATAAGATTAGTAAGATTTAAAAAGGAAAGTAGCTAGTAGAGTGTTGCTTAGGGATTTCACTGAGGTGGTCCAAAAGTAGTAAATGAGCTTTTAGCTCATTCACTTAAGTGGTGTCCTTTCAAATTTTTTGCTCAGACAAAAATAATAAGAAGAAGAATCAATATAGTATCTGTTGCTTAAAAATGTATAAGACCTAGTACATTGTTAATAGACCACAGAACTGTAAAATAGATGGATATGATTTCAAGTCCTAACTGTGTAAAATCATATGGCCTCTGTCAATAATTTTGACCTTTCTGCACAGTGCATAAGTCTTCTTATTAATTTATGATCCTATTTTTTTCCTCTTTAAGTTAGATTCCCTATATTTTAACAGTCAGTTTCAAAGCCTATCTTCCTCTTTGGTCTATTTCATTCATCTCTTTCAACCTTACATTTTCCATTGTCTCCACTAAATAATTTGTTCTCAACTTATTTCATAAGTTGAAAAGTTTATCAAACCGCTTGTTGGTCCAACTACAAAGTGTTAAATGAATTTGCATATATAACACAATTAGAATCACGTCTGGCTAACAGAAAAGACTCAATAAATGTTATCTATAATTAATACATACATATTGAGTTTTTATTATGTCATGTGTTCTGTGAAAGGTGCTAGTGGTTAAATAGCTTACACAATTGATGCCAACTGCTCTGAAAAATCATTGATATTTAAGATGAGATAAAGAAAAGTAAACTGAAAATTACTAACAGAGAACATGAGGTTGTCCTAGAAAATAGCTCTGAAGACTAAGGAAGAGTCTTTGAAAGAAGCTGAATCTAAGCTGATTACAGTAAATATCAACATTTTCATCCATGTTACTAAAAAAATTTGTCCTACAAAATTGTATCAGCTTTTAAAGATAGAATATTATTTAGTACTATTTAATATGTATGTAAATTGAAGAAATATGTACTCTAACTTTTATTGCACCAAGGAGAAGAATCAGACTCAAAGAGACTAATCATATGTCTGTGTTTTCAGCTAACATTTCAAATAGTTTATTTTTGAAACACAGGAGTAGTTCAATGGTTGAGAAACAGACGAAGTCCAAAAAATATTTATTTATTTATTTATTTATTTATTTATTTATTTATTTATTTATCCATCTATCTGTCTATATCTAAAATAACTTCATAGTCATCTTATAGTCATGTTAACTTATGAGGAAAAACTGTTGTTAATGAGTGGAATGAAAATCTTTGTTAATCCATTCAACAAATATTTTTTGAGTACAAACATTGTTTTTTAGTTTAGTGGAAAAACACAATCTACTTTGCTTCTACCTGCTTATATTCATATAGAGATGGACCAATAATATAAATATTATTAAGAATAAATAGTAGGAATAAGAATAAAATATAAACCAGACAGTAATAAGGGTTTTGGAGAAAAATCAGATAGGGAAGACAGAATGTTACATGAGGTTATGTTTCAAAAAATAGTAAAGAAATAGTCACAGAAAGCCTCACTTTTAATGTTTGTTTATTTATTTATTTATTTATTTTTAAATTTTTTTATTTCTAAGAGAGAGAGAGAGAGACAGCGTGAGCAGTGGAGGGTCAGAGAGAGAGGGAGTCACAGACTCTGAAACAGGTTCCAGGCTCCGAGCTGGCAGTCAGCATAGAGCCCGACGTGGGGCTCGAACTCACGAACCGCGAGATCATGACCTAAGCGAAAGTCGGACGCTTAACCGACTAAGCCACCCGGGCGCCCCTATTTATTTATTTTTAATAGAGAGAGTGTAAGGAGGGAAGAAACCGAACGAGAGAGAGAGTATCCCTAGAAGATTCCACTCTTCCCATTAACTGAGATCACGACCTGAGCCAAAGTCAAGAGTCGGATGAAGATGCTTAACTGACTGAGCCACCCAGGTGCTCCCTGCCTTTCTTTAAAGTTTATTTAATAGCTTCACTTTTAAAGATGATATGTGATCAGAGATCTGAAGGAGATGAGTGAATCAACCAGGAAACAGATTTCACAACAGAAGGAAGATCAAGGACAAATGCATTGTTTGTAAAAGTCTTGGGTCAATTCGAGTAAAAGCAACGAAACCATTATTGCTGCAGTGAAGTAAAAGAAGAAAAGAGGAGAGGAGATGAAGGTGAGGATATTAGGTAGAAAATCTGGTAGAGTTTTAGGTACAAGTAAAGAGTTTGAGGATGTGTGTCGGGAATTATTTCTGATGGACCCTGGAATATAAACTTAGAAATAAGAGAAGTTAAGACATGTTTGAGTTTAAAATAAGTGAATTATATATTAGAATATGACATTCCAATGTGAAGTTCAGTGATACATAGACATATATATGATGATTCTCAATCCATGAAATAACTATATTGTAGTAAGATGAGATTCCCGAAGTATCAAAAAATCTCTTCCACTAAATAAATAAGCACCTTGTCAAATGTATCATGATTTTTGAACCAGAGTTTTTTGTTTTGTTTTGTTTTTTGATAGTGCACACATGAGCGAGGGAGGAGCAGAAGGAGAGAAAGAGAAGCTTAAACAGGCTCCAAGCTCAGCACAGAGCCTGATGTGGGATGTGATCCCATGACTCTGGGATCATGACCTGATCAGAAATCAAGAATCGAAGGCTTTACTGACTGAGTCACCCAGACACCCTGAACCATGAATGTTTTATACCAGATATGCCTATAGCAGTTTGGGTTTATAAGGTTAAAATGAAATCCCACTATATCTAGTGGAATACAAAATTATTGTATCCTAAAGACAAACACACATATCATGGAATATCAGAATAATGCAACCTATTCTCACAACTATCAAATCTCTTGAAACTCTTGAGTGGTTGAAGCTTTAAAACCTTCAACTGAGATTGAATAAGCAGATAGGGAAAGAAAAACATTACTAAAGAAACAATGAAAACAAATAGGGAATTATATTGAATTAGTGTATTGAAATGATTGGAACAAAAATATTTTCTAGTTTAAAAGATTGATTTTCGTACAAATTCTTAGAATAAATTTAGTATTGGCACTGAATGTTACTGTTAAATGATTCCAAAGTATTTTGGTTTTAATAGTGAGGAATAACAAGACTCAACTTTTCAGTAGCTTTAAAATGTTTTATAATAATTTGTGTTTGCTTAGGTCAGCCTGTTGTATGAGCATTAGATGATGAGTTTTATGTTACTTGATGTCTGGAAGGAAATTAAAACAGATTATTTGAATTACTTGAAATATTTGATTTGAAAGTATATTTTCTTCAATGAATGAATAAATCTGAGTTTTAAAAATTATAAGAGAATTTCATTTTTCTATATGTAGTATGATTTTATTTATGCTAATAAAAGAAACTGTCATTAATTAACATTTTAATCACTGTAGGTATTTCTGGTAATTGCATGTTTTCAATGCTGTCATATTCTCTTCTAAAAAGATTCTAAATCATAAATATTCAATCACTTGTGTTCATTTTCATCATAAAAGCATCAATTCCTATGTTATTTATAGGAAAAGTAATATAATTACAGCTACTGCTTAAAAACCTAAATGTCTTCAATTGCTATTATTAGTGCATGAAATATGACTAGATAGTTAATATAGAAAAAAAAGATAAAAAGAGCAAAGAAGTATCAAAATGGAGGATAGATCATTCTATCAGACTTAGGAAATTTCCACTTAAATTTTGTACTTACACAAAACATTCGAAATAAAAAGCTGAATAATAATTGGTGTATGAATGTAATCAGTATAGTCAGTCAAACATGCTATCCTTTACAAAAACCCCTATTGCAATGCCACCTCTGTTTTATAATAATGGTTGTGGAATTAATGGAGTATTTATTCCACATTCCAATTAGTTTCACAATTTAATGATTCTTGAATAATGAGGGTTCTTAACCCAGATGAAAATAAATGCCCTCAGCTGTTCTGAATCAGTTGACTAGTGTGGAATCCAGAAATTCTTTCAAATGACTATTCTAGGTGACTCAGATACAGAGATGTTTATATCTATTCCTTGAGAAACACTGTTCTAGAAGAATTACTTGCCTCATTTTGGGGGGAGGCTTCAATGGTTTCTTATAAAGTTGGCCTTTGAATTTGATGTGAAATTGCTTTTAACACCTCGAATTTCATTTCCAAGATTATATCAATTTGCTTTAGTGAAGCAAGTTTCTCTGGAAATATATTTTAAAAATATAACATAAAAGACAAACCACATGGTGCTTCTTTGCTTTTTCAGATTGTCTGTAGCTTTAGGTTATCTATTGCAGGTATAATTAGAGTTTTTGTATTATTTTTTATTTTGTTAGTCAGAAACATATCCATTTTCTCTTTGTTGACAATATAAAAAAAAACTATTTCTAGACTGTAATTAAATCAGTAAAACCAGGAGTATTTGTTCAGAACCCTAATGTTCTGATAAAAGAGGATAGAAAAGACATCACTGGTGAATCACATTCAATTTCAAATACAAATGGGAATTTATAGCCAAGGAGCAGGGTGGATGGGGGTCGGTGATTGGCAAATTACTAAGGGGGAACTTCAGGGATAACTAAGGACAATTTTTGCTGGAAGCTGGCCAAGGTAATCAGATACTAAGAGTGGAGAACAAGAAATCCACTCAGGTATCCAGGGTGGGGATTCTTGCTAAGCTGATTTAGCAGAATTTTTGTTAAAATTGGGTGATGCAAAGATAAACACAGAAGTTCAAATGTAGAAGCCTGGTTAAGAAGGCCACTCAGAGAAATGTGACTAAAGTTTGCTCAGGAAAGTTGTCTTCTCAGCAACAAAGGGTTTCGATTTGAATTTTAATTGTTAAAACTTTCAAATTTAATTTAATATGCAGAAAACTTGAGTCCTGCAAGATTTTGTTTTCCATTTTTCAATTTTTTCTTCAAGTCTGTTCTTTTTTATAATGTTTATTTATTTCTGAGAGTAAGAGAGAGCACGAGCATGAGAAAGGGAGGGACAGAGAGAGATGGAGACACAGAATCTGAAGCAAGCAAGTGCCAGGCTCTGAGCTGTCAACACAGATCTCAATGTGGGGCTCAAACCCATGAACCATGAGATCATGACCTGAGTCAAATTCAGACAATCGACTGAGCCATCCAGGTGTCATTCCTCCATTTTTTTAAATGAGGGGCTTTGTGAATTTCAAATTTGTTTTGTGGTCCTGCATGTTCTAAAACATGACATGACTTTTTATGTCTTACTTCAAATAATTGTTTGTTTGGTGAAAAATTATTTAAATCAATTAAATGCATACTATGCTGCATCAGGATATATTCACAAAGACTATCAAAAAGACTAAGACATTCTGCTACTAAGGTTTTCAAATTGATGATTGCTCATCCTATCCTCTATCCCCAGTAAAGTAGTATATTTCTAATTTTGTACCTAATTTATATAATGACACATTCATATGGAATAACATTGGCTCTACTGGTCAGCATATATTATTTTTCCTTTTTTTTGTATGGTACTCTTCGGAGTCACTGTCAAGATACACTAAAGGAGTGGGTTATTATGCTCTCCTGCAATTAGAGTGGACTCTCCACAAGAGTAATTTAGAATTCTTCTGCATTGAGGCACCTGGGTGACTCAGGTGGTTAAGTGCCACGACTTCAGCTCAGGTCATAATCTCATAGTTTGTGAGGTCGAGCCTGGCATCAGACTCTGTGTTGACTGCTCAGAGCCTGGAACCTTCTTCACATTCTGTATCTCCCTCTTTCTCTCTGCTCATCTCCCACTCATGCTCTATCTTTCTCTGTCTCTCAAAAATGAATAAATGCTAAAAAAAAAAAAAAATTAAAAGAGAGGCACTTGGGTGGTTTAGTCGGTTAAGCGTCCAACTTTGGCTCAGGTCATGACCTCACTGTTCATCGGTTCAAGCCCCCTGTGGGGCTCTGTGCTGACAACCAGCTCAGAGCCTGGAGCCTGTTTCAGATTCTGTGTCTCCCTCTCTCTCTAACCCTCCCCTGCTCATCGTTGTCTCTCTCTTTCTCTCTCTCAGAAATAAAACATTAAAACAATTTTTAAAAAGTAAAAAAAAAAATTAAAAGAAAGAAGAATTCTTCTGCATAGGATATTTATCTCCTCTCCTTCATTTATTGATTCAGCATGTACTAAGGGCTATATAGTTTATATTTTGGGTTATAATTCAATAGTTTGTTATTAATTTAATTTTCTGGTCTAAATTCCAGCTTTAGATTTTGAAACCACTTTCATTTGGCTGATTTTAAGGTTTGTTTTTTTGTTTGTTTTTGCCTTTTGACACTATAAGATACTCCAGTTTCATCTTGCCTATTCTTCGCTTGAGTTCTAGAATCAACAATTTCTCCAAGGGATTCCCCCCCCCCCTTTTTTCTATTTGGAGAATGGCATTAGAAACCAAAAGCTGAGGAGTGGATGTGTTCTTTGCTACTGGGGCATCATTGTTTCAAAAGCTTCTTGGCTGACAGAGAAAAAAAATATGTACTTACCATACTATACATTCCTATGTTATAGGAATGTATACATGCACTTTTTTTACATATTACATTCCTATCTTTCTGTTGCTTGAGGTGTCTTTTTAAAAAAAAGTGTTGAATAATACTTCATGGTAATATATATTTATTTACCTACTAAAAAACTTCTTGGTTGCTTTGCATTGTTGCTAATTATGAATAAAAATGCTATAAATAATTATGTGATGGTTTATAAGGCCATACATTTTTAAACTAAATGCATAAATTTCTTGCCTGGCCTCATAGAAAGAGTTGAGAAGTATTCACTCTGATTTTATTTTCTGGAAGGAATATTTGTATGATTTCTTTCCTTGAAGTTTTGTAGAATGCACCAGTTAGGCTATCTAGGCAATTTTTTTAAAGATGATAAATGATTGAGGCAATTACTTTAATGTTTGTAGGCTTACTGAGATAATGTATTTCTCCTTGCTTGAGTTTCAATAGGTTGTGTATTTTACGAAATTAGTTTATTTTATGTAAATTACCAAATTTGTGTACGTAGAGTTGTTTATAGTATTCCTTTATTATCCTTTTAATGCCCATAGGATCAGTAATTATGACCTATCTTTCATTTCTGCTATTGGTAAATTTTGTCTTCTCTATTTTTCTTGGTTAGTTTTGCTAGAATTTTTTATCAATTATATTTATTTTTTCAAGGAACCAATTTTTTGCTTTATGCCACTTTAAGATTGTTTCCCTTTTTTGGGGGGCGCCTGGGTGGCTCAGTTGGTTAAGTGTCCAACTTCAGCTCAGGTCATGATCTCACACTTTGTGAATTCCAGCTTGACATCAAGGTCTATGCTGATACCTTAGAGCCTAGAGCCTGCTTCAGATTCTGTGTCTCCCTCTGTCTCTCTTCCTCTCCCCTGCTTGTGTTCTGTCTCTCAAAATAAATGTTAAAAAAATAAATAAATAAATTTGCTTTCCATTTTTTTCAATTTGTTTGATATCTGCTCTAATTTTTATTATTTCTCTTCATCTGCTTAATTTAGGCACAAATTACTTTTCTTTGTTTACCTTTTTAAGGGAGCTATATTATATTTTAAAATGTCTGGCACCTGTGTTACTTTTTCTATTGAGCTTCAGACTTGATTTGGTTATGAATCCAGCCTGGTGGGATTGGCTCAGTGCTGAGGGTGGAGCCTGCTTAAGATTCTCTCCCTCTCTGTCTCTGTCTCTCTTTCCCTCTGCACTCGCCCACTTGTGCTCTCTCTAAAATTGAAAAAAATATATATATTTTATACATATATATATTTTAAAGGCATAACAAGCAGCTACCTTTTATTTATTTTTTTTAAATTCAGGAACTTTTGTTTTATTATAATCCGTGGGCTGGACCTGATGGGAGGGAGGAACTGTAGTGGGCAACCACTGCTCTGATTGCCCCTCTTAATCGTTATGAATGTGCCAAGGGGCGCCACTCTACGTCATGATTTTCCCACTGCCACCCATCAGCTCCAGATCATGTGCTCTGATCCTAAGACAGGAAAAGGTGTGGAAAGGTTCCTCGGCCACCGTGCCCGCTGAATGGCCCATCGCAAAGCCCATCTTCATGATGTCGAAGCAGCCAGGCTGGTACTGAACATAGTGCCCCAGAGCCACCGGCATCTCTTTAGCAGCTTTGGTTGCTAGTTTTAACTAAATCTTTTTAATTGCATTAAGTTTCCCAGATTAAGTTGTTTGGAGTTTATACTCCTTACTCTCTAATGTCAAGGAAAGTTTTCCTATTAAAGCAGCCATATGGATGTTTCTAACAGCACTTCTAGCTGTAAGAGTTACCTATTTATTCCATTTGGTGGATATAAAAATTTTGTCTAGGCTGTTGAATGGACTTTGGAAGACAAAAATGCTGAAATTTGTATTATTAAATTACAAACACCACAACCAAGCAATTATCATTTTAAATGCATACACACTAAGGGAGACTATGCATTTCTTAGTATTTTTCATAAATTCTCATATGTAGCATTTCAGTTGAAGGCATAAATGTTTATCTGTGTGTCCCAAAGGTATTCAGTACTAAATATTCATCATATTTAGTCCATTTCAGTGTTAAATTAGAAGCAGAATAATTATCTTTATGTATGAGTCCTAAAACATAAATAATACTGAACTCATCATGTTATTAGAATAGCAGTATTTAAGTACAGATTTTATTCCATTAATGACATCTGCTGAATTTCACTGTTTGCCATGTCGTCTTAGGAAATCATACCACTAAATGCAACCCAGATTTGTATTTCATTTAATTTTTACACAGCAGAAACTATTATGGCCATGAGAATAAAAACTATGTTAGTAACTTGATATATTCCTGCTACATAACAAATCATATCTGTGATTTATGATGAGAGTCCCCCAAACATTTCACATAAAAAGGCATTGCAAAAAATAATTTAAAATATATTATCATGCAACAAAGTAATTGTTGACATGTCCAAAAATATCTCAGAAATTCGTTTTCCTTATCAGATATTTATCTTAAATATTTGGATAATAGTGAAAGTTTTTTAGTTGTTCTCAATGATTTGAGTTTCTGGCAATTTTCATGCCAGATGACTTAATTTAAAAAATGCATATATGTTACATACATATACAAATAAACATACATGCACACACATATATATACATGATACTTTTTTAAAAACATGTCTTTCAACATGATAAACACAGGAATACAACTCACTCTTCATACTATTGCATTCCAAATGGAAAATGCAACAATGTGAAAATAAATATTCTCTTCAAGTTAGTAAAAAAATTTAAAGCCTTTATCAGAGACTTCAATTATTTCATAACTTAATACAATTTTGAAAATTTTGTTTACCAAAGGGGATGGAACACTGAGGGAACCTTCTAATGCAGACCGTAATATGAAACAAAACTCTCCTTGAGAAAACTTAAATTGGGTGTGTGTGAGGGGGGGTCAACTTTTGCAACTTCCGTTTTATGACATTAGACAACAAATGCAGAGAAGATAAAGAAAAACCAAAGAAGTAAGGATGACAAATAATGTTTTTAAAGAGATATATGATGATAGTATAAATATTATCAGATAAGATGAATCCTTGGTAAGCCAGAATATTTTAGCTCATCATCCAGGAATACAGCTGAACAGAAAGTAGTCCAGTTCAAATAGGAATGGAAGCCTAGTTCAAATGACCACATTCTCAGAAAAATGTACTGTATTAATCTAGGATTTCTTATGCCTGTGACCACTTACATAGAGTCAACATAAGTTCTTCTCAAGGAAGATATCATCATCCTAGTCCCCAAATTTTACTGCAATTTTTTTCACATACCATGCCATGTACATTAACATATACATTAGTATATCTAGATATCTAGATAGATAGATAGATTGGTAGATTATAGATAGATAGATATTATAAATCAAGAAAATATCACTAAAAAGCAAAAGAAGCATTGCACCACAGAAAGAGATCCAAAAGCAACCCAGTTAATAGAATTTTTAAGCATGAATTTTTTTTTAAATTTTTTTTTAATGTTTTATTTATTTCTAGGAGAGAGAGAGAGACAGCGTGAGCAGGGAAGGGTCAGAGAGAGAGGGAGTCACAGACTGAAACAGGCTCAGGCTCTGGCTGGCAGTCAGCACAGAGCCCGATGCGGGGCTCGAACCCACAAACCGCGAGATCATGACCTAAGCGAAAGTCGGACACTTAACCGACTAAGCCACCCAGGCGCCCCTAAGCATGAACTTTCAATGTCCTGAACAAGTTCAGGAAAATGCAAACAAAATTAGAAAAAATAGCAGAGAACTGGAAGCCATAAGATATGTACTTAAATTTTGAACTTGTGGCAGTTACTGAAAGTTTAAAACCATAATATTAGGAAGCAATCAAGTGAAATATGCTGCGTACATAAAGTAAATGTTGAATACATTCAAAATTGACATTAGTAATGCAGTTAATATTTTGAAGCTTAATGTGGTACTTCTAATACAATCAAAACAAATTTTGTATTATGTTGTCTGATACCTAATGGGAAATGAAAAGTCATTTGTTCATTGAATGTATATATATTACTGACCTACTATGTGATTAGAATTTAATTAAGTTCTAAATGAATAGTTCATTCTTAGACTTACTAATTGGGATAAATGGCTTTTGAAACGTCACCTCACTTTTAACATCATGCAGTATTAAAAAGTCAATTTCCTTCTTGGATAAGTGTAGATTTTAAAACGAATGGAAGAGAGAGGCCTAGACAGGGTAAGAAGTTGGTTCCTTTATTATAATTTCTAATTTCCTGATGTCATCGGCAACTTAGCTATTTAGGCACCTACTTAATCCCTTTAGAACTTTTTTCTGATTTTTCAAAATTTAGCCTGGAAACTTTATTTTGAATTATTATGTAAATTGCTTTATGAGAGAATATAACCTTATGTCCTCCTGATGGAAACAGAAATTGAAAGAGACAATCCTGAATTAATGATTCTATCCCTGAAGAGTCTCAAGTGTGAAAAGCTCACAAGGGAGCATTATGAATTTTATTCTTTTCACATCTACTTTTGACTCTCAACTAGGGTAGAATAAGGGTTATATAAAAATAATTTTATTCTTTGTTTCTTCCAATTTAAAATGAGAACAAATGTTCTTTTCTATGGGAAGTTGCAAAAGGTTTTCAGATTAATCTATTAATGAAAATTACTAATGACAGGAAGAGGAAATATGGATTTTATAATATCCAAATATTTTAATTAAATTTATGTATTTTTATCATGACATACAAAGAGGAAAATATATTATTTCTTATAGGCAAATCTGGAAACTGCAATGCCCAGTTTTGTGATAATATGCAAAATACACATTCCTTTCAGAGAAATTTTATGGAAATTATTGGAGACTATATTTAGAGAATGCTCAAAATAATTGTTGGATACTAATGGTAAAAATTCTGTCTTCTAGATAAAGATTATACTGCTTATTAGGAACAAACTTAGTTCACATTTTCAGGCTTGATACTGTTTTTCCTTTTCCTTATCTTCCTGACCATGTGAGCATTTCTATTAAGGCCCACTTAAGTGGCTCAATACAAACCCTAATCACGAGAATACCACTGGAAGTTATGGAAGGGGTTAACTAAGTAAGTCACCATTCCATTTTCTGCATCTCCCTTACCTCAGATCTTTTAATACATATCTCTGGGATGCAGACAAAATAGTTTCTTGTTCCATACAAAAGTAAGAAAGTAATGTTGCCTAGTTTTCTTGTTTGAGCCACAAAAAATTATATACATATAATTTATATGTATATATGTATATATATTTATATTTAGATATATAAGTATATATGTATATATTTATATTTAGATATATATATTTATATATACTATCTTTTTTATTTATATATACTATATATTTATATATACTATATTTAGATATATATTTAGATATATAAATATATATATATGAATATGTAGGAATACATATATTCTTATTCATTGTAAAAATAATAGAGTTGATAACCAAATCTACAATTAAGATATTGTCTAAACATCTACATGCTTATTGAAGGAAGATTCTTGCATTGATCAAAGACTCAAATTGATATATTCAGTGAAATCTTGCCATTATGTTTGCTTTCATTTGCACAATCTGTGATTTGAAATATTCCTGTACCCTTTTTATTGCTTTTCTGAGGCATTGTGATTCTAGGATTCCCTCAGATGATAATGTGGGTGTCAATTCTACTGAGAAGTGCTGCCACCTCTCAGTATTGCTCATAAGAAGTGACAATTTATCTTTTCACCATTCTCAATGAGCACCAATGCAAAACTCTAAAAAAACCTCTCTTTTCCATCCCTCCCATATTAAATAAGCATTCATTCAGAAGCAGGAAATCCTGTCTTCTAATTTTTCATTCATTCAATCTATTTCTCAACACAAAAGAGAAGATAGCAGTAACTTGGCTGGAATTATATATAAAGGGAGTGGAAGCACAAGGGAGGAAAACTTCTAAATTATCTTCTTTTCATTAATATGAAAAAATAACTTATTCTATGAGGAATTATAAAGTTGACACATAGAAATAAGACAAAATTGATATGTTCATGGGTATTATAATACTACAAATTGAATACTTCTTCTGTGCAGTTTGTCCAGAATATAATCCCAAAGTGAGTGATATCCTAAAAGTATTCTCTTATATTAATTCACGCAGTTTATCTCATGGCTGGATATATGCAAGTTTAAATACTAGTTTGATGTAACACCTGACAAATTTATAAAGGTACTGCTGATATATCTTTATCATAATAAAATGGATAAAGTAAAACAAAATAAGGAATATGTTTTGTATTTTATGATTTTTAAAAATAGTTTGCATATTAAAATTTGTATTGCCTTCTAAATTTATAATTTTCAGGCCTGTACTCAACAGATTCATATGATTTAATTAAAAAACTAAGAGAATAGCCCATGAGTCCCAAATTGGTTGAGTCCAAACCCAAACTGCTCCTAAATAACATAGAAATAAGTATTAAATAGTGAAAATTCAAATTCCTTTGTTGAAGATCAGGGTATGTTGTTGTTTTTCATATTTAAAGTCCACGTTAATTGGATTTATTATTCATATAAATAGTTTCACAGAAAGATGCATTGTGAGTAAATCTTGTGAGTCACCACCATGGCAAAGACTATCTTTAAACATACATATTTTCTTGAAATGTATTGAGGAACTTTTTTGGACATGTGATATTGCCAAATAATTGAAATTTAGCTTTTAAAAGATTAAAATTATCTAAACTCTATGTTACATTATAGATGTGCTTCCTACTAACTTACTCATTTTCTTGAAGGGGAGCATACTATCCTGATTCCTATTTGATGCCATAGCATCACTGTTTAAAATATTGTTACATAATTAAAATGATGGCATTTATTACATACATGGAGGTCAGTTTAAGTGCACTTACATTTAATATTTTTTTGTAATTTGAGTTCCACGTTGAAATAGGTACCATTATCATCTTCATTTTACATACAAGAAAACAGAGTTAATAGTAGTACCACTTTGGAGGTAAAAAGAACATGTGTCTATGAAGCAAATTTGAATTTGTACTCTGGACTCATCAATAATACACTCTACCAAGTAATAATCACCAGTAGAACTGTGGTAATGTCAGAATTCTGCTATCTATATACCAATTTAGATTTCCGAACCCACGAACCACGAGATCATGACCTGAGCTGTTGTTGGAGGCTTAGTCGACTGAGCCACCCAGGCGCCCCACCAGCTATTACCTTCTTAAGACTGGTTATGCCTGAAGCTGTGTCACGTTTCCTGATTTTCTACCTGCTTTTCTGTGTATTATGTAAATGTCCCCCAAAACTCTAAGTCAAAGTTAGTATCTTGAGAGTGACTTGATGTCACTTTGAATGCACAGATTTTATGCACATCATTTCATATTTTATTCCTTTTTGTATTAGTATTCACATATATTCGATCTGCAATGTTGACCTGGCAGAGATCTCTGGATAATAGAATGTTTTAAATTTGTCAGCATATATCTCAGGTATAGTTACTTCATTGGAAAGGTTCTATTTTTAACATATGTTAACATAATATTTTATAAGATTTCACATTCATTTTTGATGTGACTACAGAGGCAGAGTGATGCAGCCACAAGTCAAGAATGCTGGCAGCTTCCAGACATTGAAGGAAACAGAGATAGGTTTTCCCCTACAGCTCTGGAAGGAGTGTTATTTCAGCCCACTGATACTGATTTGGACTTCTGTTCTCTAGGACTGTAAGAAAACAAATTTCTGTAGATTTTACCTCCAGGCATGCAGTAGTATGTTAGACGAAACACTGAAAACTAATACACACTTTCATTTACTTTCCTTATTCTGTCTTGATTATCGTAAAGATTATACAATGTATCTGAAATTTATTGTGTCAATAAATACTGGTATGTTATTTGCTTTTAGACAATAAATACTTGGCAATATTGTAATAATATGTATTAATTATGTGCATATGTAATTCATTTATATATATTTAGATTCAAAAGAGGCTATGAATTTATATTTGCCTTCCTGTTACATTCTTTTTGTCCATAGCACTTCTTGCAATGCCTTGATATCATCTACATGCAAATTTCCTGTTATGAATTTTACTTTAGCACAGGGCTTCTGAGAATAAATTTTTTCAATCACAATTTTTCAGAAAATGTCTTAATTTCTTCTTGGTTCTTGAGCAATATTTTAATTGTGATTCACAATCTGGTTTGTCAGTTACTTTCTTTGTGCAGTTTGAAGACACTGTTCCATTTGTTTCCTAGCTCCCACCGTTTCTGTTAAGAAGTCATCTGTAAATCTCTTACTGTTTCTTCTTTGAAGGCAATGTGTATTCTTCTGATTCCTTTAAATATTTTCTCCTTCTCTTTAGTGTGCTGTGGTTTGAAACCACAAGTTCATGGCACCTGGGTATCTCAGTCGGTTAAGTGTCTGACTTCACCTCAGGTCATGATCACACGGTTGGTGGGTTCAAGCCCTACATTGGGTTCTGTGCTGACAGCTAGCTCAGAGCCTGGAGCTTGCTTCAGATTCTGTGTCTCCCTCTCTCCCTGCCCTTCCCCTGCCTCATGCTCTGTCTCTCTCTGTCTCAAAAATAAATAAGCTATAAAAAATTAAAAAAAAAAGAAACCACAAATTCTATTGTACCTAGATGTGTTTATTACAATGAAACATTGATAATGCTTCTTAATAATGTATACTGATGTAATTTTTTTTAATTTTGAACATTCTTAGTAATTAATACTACATATTTTACCTTTGCCTCATGCTTTTTAATGCTTTTATAGGATTCCATTTACCCATATGTTAGAACTTTTGGTCCTATGATATCTGTCACATATGCAACGCTCTTTTATGTAGTTTCTATCTGTTGGAATTTCTGACATTACTGGTGGAGTATTTTATATCTCTGTTAGGTTGTGACCTGTTTTAAACAAATATTTTGATTTTATAATTTTGCTTTTTTTGTCAGATAGGAAATTTTATTTCTTTTAGTATTTATCTCTTGAAAATCTCACTTATTTCATTATGTTACCTTAGTGATCACAGTTATTTAAAAATCTCTTTTCTGGAAATTCCATATTTGGTTCTCATCTATTCTCTCTTCATTGTTTCTATTACTGAATCTTTTTTCCTGATTTCAAGTTGTGCCAATTGTTAGTATGTCTGAGTATTTTGTTTGATTTTACAAAAAAAATCAGCTATTGTATGCAGGAAAAATTTGAACATATGAATATTATTATTATTTTTTAGATATAATTTGGATTTGGTTCTGGGAAAGAACTAGAAGGAGACAGCACATTAGATTGTTAATTATATTGTTAATATATTTAAAATATATTTAAGGTTTTTATTTTAATGATGGCTGTATTTTCCTGGCTTATTCTTATTTCAATAGTAGCAACTTTTCTGGTGTTTCAAGTAGAAGTCTACTGTGCAATAGTGTTCCCATTCTTTGGGGAACTCTAAACTCCAGTATTTGAACGTATGCCTAACATGCTGACATAAGTTCTCTTCAACTCCTCAGTATCTCAGAAGGAATTTTTACTCAAGTTTATAGCTTTCCACATATTTTCTTTTCTTGAATTAACACAGGATTTAAAGAGAAAGTAGTACTGAATGTCAGACTCACTTTCTGCCTTCCTTTCTTTGTAGGATTTTCTTTTCTCAAGATATTAGTACCTTGGCAGCTTTTCAATTTAATCAAACTAATTCCAGACATCAATATCATTAGAGAGGGAGAGAAGGAAAAAAAGAAATATTTTAAGTTCTCCTTTGCAGGTTAATTAACAATAAAATAGCTTTCCATCACTGGAAAAGGAAATGAAAATGTATTCTTCTAAGCATAAAATCTTTAACTCTACACTTGTAAATAATGTAAAATTTAAACTTTCTAGGATAAATGTTGTAATAAAAGAGGTATTAAGCATCCATGAATTTCAATATATTTTTCCTTCTGTAAATAATGCCTATTGAAGAAATTGACCTTAAGAAATAAGCAATCTAAATAATGTATTTATTGAGCAAATATTTATTGGTCAATTGCAATGAGTTGGCCTTTGCACCATGTTCACTATCCTAGTACTCTCATAGCTCAGAATTAAGTACAATACATCCTGGAATAGGTATGGGCAGATAACATACTTTGGAACATATTTAGCCTGCCACCTGATTTAACATTAGACATGAACTAAAAATGGTTTCAACATTTTTAAATATTTGAAAACATAATAAAACAATTGTGACATGTGAAAATAACATGAAATTCAAAGTTCAGTGACCATAAATAAAGTTTTATTGAAATGTGGTCACATGCATTTATTCCCACCTTTTGCTATTGCTGCCTTTACAGTGCACTGACAGTGTTGAGTGATAGCAATCATCTGACCTTGAAAGTTTAATACGTACAATCTGGCCCATTACAGAAAATACTTGCTAACCCTTTATTGAACCATTGTTTTTTAAAAATTTTTTGACCCAAACCAGCCTGACAACATGGATTATATTTTAAAATATAAATATAAATACATATATATGTCCTTTTATTTTAGAGAGAGAAAATGAAAAGGGGAGAGGGTGCAGAGAAGGACACCTTATACAAGCTCCATGTTCAGAGCAGAGTCCAATGTGGATTTCAATCTCATGACTGAATTTTCATGACCTGAGCCAAAATCAAAGTCAGACGCTTCATCTACCGAACCACACAGACACCTCAGCATGGGTTATATTTTGGAACTTGATTTTCCTGTTTAGCATAAAAATATAATCTTTATTTTACAAACATTCTTGAGGAGAAGTTCTATATTTTGATTTTACCTCAATAAAAATTCAGAAAGCATAACCTTATTTTCATTTCTTTGTCTATATATTGGCAATCGTACCATATATATTATCACTATGTAAATAACATCCTGGAAGGTTCACCTCTAATAAATCTTGAGTTTCTAATTTGTGGAACATGTTATCTTCAGAAACTGTGTTGACATGCCAACTCCAGCTCACTGATTTTCTTAGGTTCCTGGAATACATTTATCTTTTATTGCAAGCATGTATAACACATCTTTTAAAATACATTAAGAATTATATGTGTTACGTTTCAGTATAAAATGGCCCACCTATTTGAACACATATACTTGCTTTTCAGTCATTTAGAAGTTGATCATTTTAATTTTCTAAAAAAATAAGCCATATATATTTTAAAAAGCCTTAAAAAACACTTCTGGACATGGCTGCATGATAAATATAGCTTAAGACACTTCAGCTGGTGGGAAACTAGATAGTTTTATATTTCTTATAGTTTACCTAGTACGCTACAAAAGTTGTTATTTACTTTTTTTTTTAATCGAATTTTCTTGAGCCTGGCATTAAGTTTTAAAAAATAAATTTACTGGGCAACTTAGATATTTTCGAGCAAATGATTTGTGAATCAGGTCCAAGTGTTAATCCAAGCTTTAATATTTCTAATTAATTAACCTTGGCTACAGCTGCTGTAAACTGCAAAACAAGGGATTACTGGGTGACTTATCTGAGAATAAAACAAATCCATTATTTGAACAAAATATCTTTAAAATGGTTGCCTGAAACCTCCAGAAGCTTTGAAGCATGTTGATATAAAAATCACTCTCAAAAGCCACTTAATTCCCTTACGATACTAAAACCCACTCAGCTTAAAAAAAAAAAGCCTTAAACTTTAAATACTTGGAGATTAATCCCGTTGTCTTTAAACTCAAATGCAACCATTCTAGTGTTTGAACAGCAATTGAAGTAGAACACTTATGCAAACCAGAGGAGACATTACTTTCTAGAAAAAAAAGAATGTTGATTGGGTTGAGACTCCACTAATTTTTGGCTACCTTTCTAGAAAATCTTGAATTAGGCAGTGAAGTAACTTTATATTTAAACAAAAGCAAAGTAACACAAAATTCACAGAAGTTTGCCTTTTTGAATGTATAAATAAACTCATTACTTTCACAATTTTCTGTTGACCTGAAGTATAGTTGTGCATATTGACTTTATATAAAATGGAAATGAAAATTTAAACTTTGTATAGAATCAAGTCATTTCTCAAAATATTTATTTTTAATTACTAAGCACATTATTTAGAACCTAAGAAGCATAAATGCAGTAAATATGAATCTGCATATCTTTTCTGCCTGATAGTATCACTTCAATATAGCTGTAATTAACTCTACTATATTTGTGATGTTGTATACTTGTTATAATCTTAAATTCATAAGAATTTGGGGAATATTAGAAGAACTCATATTCATTTTTAAATTAAACTAATGATAGTATAAGTGATCACAAACCCTGTAATATGTACATCCCAAGGTTTTTTTTTTTTAATTTGGTTTAGAGAACATCCAGAATAAAAGGGAAACTTTTGGATTAAAGTGACATACTAAACACACCTATTTTGCTTCCTTCTGAAATCTGTACTAAAGAACATTGAGTCGATTTTTAAATCATGAGCCCATAAAAATGAGGCAAAGGGAAAAAAATAAGGGCTTAGTAGAGAGTCACTAAAATAAGGCAGATACCATTTGTAAAACGAGTAGATTCTCTAGGTGCTCTTTCTAATGCTATGTAGGCAAAAAATCATCTGTGTCCCATTTCAGATATATTTTTTTTCCTGAGCTTAAAACAGAGAATTAACGGCCTAGATACTGAGCACTGCAGACCTCTTTTGCTGTTCAGGTCCCAGTATTCTGGATTATAGGACATTAACATCCAGGTGAGATGGAGGAAGTCTTTATTAGAAAATCCAACCATCCTTATACGATTTAAAAAGAGATGATATTACCATATTTCTCCAAAGAACACTTATCTGGATGTTGTAGAATATATTCTACATTTGGCAAACTGGATCTCCTAATGAATCTTCCAAGCCTGTAACTCTTAATTATGATCAGGCTACTGGAGATTATCTATGGAAACCCTCTAATCTGAAAGATAGAGACAGAAACATAGCAGACAGAATAAGTTAACTTGGAGAATATAGTGAGTATTCATGGCAAAGGAAATATTAAATATGTATCTTATCCCTTGCATATAGTTTTGGATCAATTGAACTAATTTTATGTATGGGCAGTTAATTCTATTCTTGAAAAAGTACTATTTTGAGTATTGCTAATTTTATGGAAAAATTAACATATTTAGAATTCTATTCCCTTTTAGAGATCTTCCAAGAAGAAGAAGCAAATATACTTATTTTTTTAATTTTTAAAAATATTATTTATTTTTGAGAGACATAGCATGAGCAAGGGAAGGGCAGAGAGGGAGGGAGACACAGAATCTGAAGCAGGCTCCAGGCTCTGAGCTCTGAGCACAGGGTCTGACATGGGGCTTGAACTCACTAATTGTGAGATCATGACCTAAGCCAAAGTCAGACACCTAACAACTGAGTTACCTAATTGCTCACAGATATACTTATTTTTTTAATGTTTATTTATTTATTTTGAGAGAGAGAGAGGCAGAGAGTCAGAGACAGAGAGAATGCGAGTATGTGCACACGCAAGCACAGGAGGAACAGACATTGGGGGAGAGAGAGAATCCCAAGCAGGCTCCACACTGTCAGTGCAAAGCCTGATAGGAAGCTCGAACTCACAAACCATGAGACCATTACCTGAGCCAAAATCAAGAGTCAGACACTTAGCCAGGTGAGCCATCCAGGCACCTTGATATACCTTTAATTATTTTTTTAATAAATTAAAGCTCATTCTATCTTTCAATTATCATATGGACCACTGGGTACTTTTATAAATCTAAGACACAATATAGAATCTTAATCTTTAGTCTACAAAAATGTAATTTGCTATTTCATTAATATAGGAATTATTTTATTCATCATCAATTATTCCCAAATAAAGGATCAAATAACAAGAAGGGGAGAAAATTCTGGAATCACATAGAATACTGGTGAAAAAATGAAATAAACAATTACCCTTTAGGGGTGACTGGGTGGCTCAGTCAGTTAAGCATCTGACTTCGGATCAGGTCATGGTCTCACGGTTCGTGGGTTTGAGTCCTGTGTCAGGCTCCATGCTGACAGCTAGCTCTGAGCCTGGAGCCTGTTTCAGATTCTGTGTCTCCCTCTCTGACCTTCCCTTGCTCATGCTGTCTCTCTCTCAAAAATAAATAAAACATTAAAAAAATTAAAAAAAACAAAAAAAACAATTACCCTTCAGTTTTTATATTCTGTAAAGAATGTATTGCATTATCGTTCACAAAGTACAACAGAAAAGTAGGGAAATCCATTTCTGTAGTATGCTTTTAAATTTCTTACAACTGAGAAATAAAAATTTTCATGTTGGTTCTTGATAGAAAAGAGAAGAAAATTAACAGAGGATTATATTTCACAGTTATTAGATGTCTCTGAAGATGATTCCAATGAGGCTGATTGTATTCTAGACTCTAATTATGATGCTAAAATTGATCATAAAAGTGAAATCTCAGAGTATTATATTCGTCTTTAGATGATGATTTTCTACTTGAGTTTTCTCAACCTCACAAATTAATGAGTGAACAGTATATTTCTAAAGACAAAAAATAAAAATACATTCTCATGTAGTTAGTAACTCATTAGGAAGAACTTAATGATACAATAGTTTTGGTAAAATCTGGTCTAAGGCAGTTTTCTGAAAGAATGTGTGATAGCAGTCTTTTGTAATGTTTGCATACCAAAAGTTATAAACAATAAAAAATTTACAACCTTTAATTTATTCATAAAATCGCATTAAAATTAGTATCTCTTATAATTATCATTTTATTTTATATCCTTTTACTTATTGTAGTTTATTATTCCTTTACTCTTATGTTTGTAAATTAATCATTTAAGCAAAAGGGTTCTTTGGAATCAGGTAGTAAATGCTAATAATGTTTTGTGAGGGATAATATTTTCAGAGAGAAGGCAATGCATCCATGAAGAGATAACAGAACAATATTAAAAGGGATATCAAAGTAACAAATGATATAGCATTTGTCTTCCTCAGACTAATTTATTTCACTTTGCCTTATGCTTTCTAGCTTTATCCACATCATTGCAGAAAGAAAGATTTCATTCTTTTTATGGCTCAGTATTATTCCATTGTATATATATATACACCACACTTTCTTCATCCATTCATCAGATGAGGGTCATTTGGGCTGTTTCCATAATTTGGCTGTTGTCTATAATACTCCTATAAACATTGCGGTTTAAGTATTCCTTTGAATTAGTGTTTTTGTATTCTTTGGGTATATACCTAGTATTGCAATTACTGGATCATAATGTAGTTTTATGTTTAGAGGAACCACCATACCGTTTTCCTCCATACTAGTTTGCATTCACTCATATGTAGAATTTAAGAAACAAAACAAATGAGCAAAGGGAAAAAAGAAAGACAGAAGCAAACCAAGAAACAGATTCTTAACTCTACATAACAAATTTCCCAGAGGGGAAAGTGGTAGGGGGATGGGCTAAATAGGTGATGGGGATCTAAGAGTGCACTCATTGTGATGAACACCAAGTGTTGTATGAAAGTGTTGAATCACTATGTTGTACATCTGAAACTAACATTACACAGTATGTCAACTACTTGGAATTTAAATAAAAACTTTTTTAAAAAGCGACAAATAAGCGTTCTCAGAAAATAGAAATGTGTAACAAAAACGATCAAAGAAATCAAAAGAAAAATGGAAATTAAAGATAAATGTCTAACCAAAAATTGAGTTAAAAGACAAGAATTGGAAACTAGAAGGAAAAAAGAATAAAATATTTCCAGAACATTCAATATGGAGTTATGAGGAGTTCTCTAAAAAGAGAAGAGGAAACTGATGAAAAAGCATCATTATTGAAGTAATTTTTTAAAAGTTGACAAATTGAAGAATATTGACTTTACAAACTGAAAGAGTTCACTTAATTTCCAATACAACCTATGAAAAAATATGCCCAGTTGCACTGCCATGGAATTTCATAACTATGGAAACAGAATCACTGCAAGTCTTCCGAGTCAATAAAGCAGCACACAGAAGACCCATAATAATATCAGCATTAAACTTCAAAACATTCGAAGGTGAAAACAGGTTTTCATAGTTCTAAAGAGAAATAGCTTCTAAGATAGACTCTATACTTAACCCAGCTGCCAATCAAATGTGAAAGAGAAATTTGTACACAAGTCATACAAATGGTTAACAATGACAAAAATTACTATATATGTATTTTAAGTAAGCTAATAAAGGAGGTAGCCACCAGAACAAGATAGTAAGCTGGAAACAAGAAAAACTGAGAGATCCTTTAAACAGATGATCGAGCAAGAAAACTGAAGATGTGAAGAACTCACCCCTGTCACGATGAAGTGAGATCCGGGTATACACAGATACAGGAGAACAAGTATAGCGTAAAATAGTGGAACTTAGAAAACCGGTATATTAAAATCCTCATTGCTGACGTATCTTTTAAAAATGTTTTTTACTAATATAAATCTGGTTAAAGAAATTAACATTTACTAAGGAAAGAAATTATTGTTTGCTATAAAGATCAGCCCCCCAAAGTATTTAAAGCATCACATTCTATTAATGAAATTGATGCTTTCCTCCAGTGATATAAAATCAGTTGCACCGTCATCTTGGTTAAGTTTCCTTGTCTTTAGTTACAAACCAAGCTCAGTTCATGAATAAATAAAGTTTATACAAATAAGGTTTTCCCTTGCAAAATTTTACCATGATATTAAAAAATAATGAATGCTTCAGCAGTAATTTAACACAAGTTCAATATATTACAGGTGTTTAACTAGGGAAAAGCAATCAAATAAGCCCCTTCCTTAGTATTTGCTCTGTTTCAATATTTTTGGATTATTTTGAAAAAAATCCTTGCTATTGTCATTATTTGACAAAATCTAGAAATCTGACTAAATGTGTTACCTCAAGGGGACTTTTATGAGAGGGACAGAGAAATTACAGATTCCTGTGATGTAAGCATATCCACTAAACTTTCTTTCTGAGAATATGCCAGAAAATCTGCAAGACCTCTAGAGATTTTGATACATGCATACACTTTAGATTAACTGCCTTAGGAAATTATAATTAGCATGATTAGTTTATATTGTCTAATCTTCAACAAAGAATAGTTGTATAAAATGCCATTACAGTGTACAACATGGTACAATCACAATTCCTCATTGAACGTAGAGGGATGGTATAAATAAGGTAATAGACTCAGTATAATACAATTGGGAATTTGTGGACATTGGGGCAAACTGATGAGAAAATGAAATGCCCCATCAAAAGAGAATAATGCATTGCCAGCTGATGGTTGCCATGTAGGAAATTGATCTTAGTGATGCCAGATCTGATTTTTTAAGGAATGATGAAAATAGACATTTTTAAATTTGAAGTCTCTTGACTTAAATCTAGGCAATCGCTTCTTTTTTACACACTGATAAGCATCAACACAGAAGCCAAAAAAACCAATTTGTAAGCTGCCTCTATCTAGCAAGCTGACGATTTGCAATACCTTACATATTGCTATTACCATTTGATGAGTAAGATGCTAATTGTATAACAAAATGTATTTTTTTATTTCTCATACTTTGTAGGATGGAAAATAAGAATACACCAACTCTCTTTTTTCCCCTGAGAAGTAGCATTTTAATAAATGTGTACGTACATATATGTATGTATGTATACATGTATGTATACATATATAATTTTCCCAAAAAATTATTTAAGCAGCATTCTTGTAGGAGAGAAGAAAATTGAAGTTCTAGTAAATAGACTCTCTGATCTTCTCAGTGATTGTGTGGTGAACAAAAGTTCTGACCTAGGATTGCAAAACTGTTAAGATGCAATTTTTATATCTAAAGTAGCAAGCTCATTTTCAATAGGTGATATCAGCTCAGGAATGGCTACGATTAGAGGTTCAAAGTGCTAGAAGTTCACTAAAAGATCATACTAGAATCAAAGGGCAAGGAACCATGACAGTTTTATCCATCTCCTCTCTTATTTTAGACGTACCCAATGCCTTTCTGCACCCTGCCATCCTGCCTCTCAACAAAAATTCTTTATAACTAGGTAAGAGTAAGAATATGAAACAAGTATTGAAAAATTTAATGTCATATAAATGAATGTACTAACAAAAGTGCTGTAGAGCCCGGATCCAAAATACTTCAATTTCTTTCCCCCCATTGAACCTCACTTAACTATGAGGAAGTACACAAATTTAACTCTGTATTTCAGTTGTAGAGGAAATAGTCTTTCACACGGTAAATGATCAATACGTATTTGCTTAATGACAGAATTACAGTACATGTAGCAATATATATGCACTGTACACATGGTATATTGATATAGATAGATATAGATGTAGATATAGATATAGGCAGATGGTACAGATATAGATAAGATTCTTCGGCATTTTTCAATATATTTGAATTTTTTGTGTGTAGACATTCCTAATCTTGCCTTAAAAGGTTATATCGAAAATGAAAACATTAATTACACTAGATTATTATTTCCTAGCTGCCTATTTTGTTTCAACAATATGTGAGAGGGTATAATAGTGAATACATTTTTTAAATCTATCAACCTTATAAAATTACCATCACTTTGGGAATACTGATGAGTCAAATAGTCATTAAACACGGTGTGTTTAATAAGACCCGCTATAATAAGAGCTAGAGAACACAAGGTGGATGGCTTACCTAAACCAGAGTTGAAGGCCAGGGATTTCCTGGAAGAAATCACTTTTAAACTAAGATTTGAAAGATGAATAGTAATTTGCTAAAGGAAAGTTTCCTGTGGCTAAATTTAACATAGAGGAAAAAGGAAAGACTTGAGGCTGAAACAGTAAGGGATTAGATTGTTTTAATAATCCTATGACCGTGTATAATGAGCTTGACTTTTACCCATAAAAAAAAAAAAAAAAAAACTGATTGCAATGCAAATCATTTGGAGACCTTGTATTATACCAATCTATACTGTAATCCCAGAGCTGCTGCATTGAGACCATTAGAATGGATGCTATTTCAATAATATAGGGGAGAAATGTTTTTGGTTACAAGTCACCAGAACAGCAGTCATGGGAGGAAGAGACCTAGAGAGATTTGAACCCAATTAAGTTGCTGGGTGCAAGGTGAAGTATGGTTGAATACCAATGATTTCATGGGGTTTAACATGTAGTATTGATAGAACATATTTATTCACTGAGAGAATTGGGGAGATAGCAGGAACTAACTATAATGCTGAAGTTTCTGGCTTGTGAGTTTCTGGCAGTGATATTATTACAGAGGACATTTTAGGATTAATAAATCCTTAAAACAGGAATTCCTTGTTTGCTATATTAAACTTCCCAGTGTCAAAACTAATAAACTGACAAGAAACTCAGCATTTTTCTTTCTCTGTAAAATGTGTGGCTTCTAAAGTTTGAGTTTGTTCCGGTTTCATGTTTTTGGGGACATATATGGTTGCTAAGAAATGGAATATGGATTGAAGAACTCTCTTACCTTTCCAGATAAGACCTACCTTATGAAGAGTACATTCAGGAATTATTACTGCACACACACACACACACACACAGGCCAGTAAGTACTACCTTACCACAGGTAACAATACATAATTATTTATAAAACACTTGTCAATAAGAAATTCGTTATGAGAGATATTTTTTCTATTTTTCCTGTCATATTTTCAAAGTATTAAGCAAAATTCAAAATGAACAAGCAAAAAGAACAAAACGAAGAAAACATTACCAGAAAAAGCAATAAAAGACACTTAAATAGTTTTATATTGATCTACCTGATATTGCTAATTTCTCATTTCTTCAGCCTGGAATGAGTTGAGCTGTTTCATCTATTTTTATCATGAGAATGGAAATTAAATAAAGGCTGGAGACTGTAGGTTTTCATATTTTCATTACTTTGAGAACATAGGATTAAAATATGGAGCAAACTCCATAAAAAATATTTCAAGCATATACTAATTTTATGTAATGTTTTGCTTAATAGAATTTAGCACAATACAGGTGATGCTGTCTCCATAGTTCTCATCTTTAACACAGAACTAAAAATGGTATCATTTATTCACTGGAACTTGTTCGTGCTATAGTTAAATCTCTATGTATCTGTCAAACTGTCGTTCCCTCACTGGAGAGCCTGTCAAAAATAATCACTTTACGGTTTCACATTTATAAAGGTGCAAACCTCAGTTATTCTTGCCTTTTGTATGTCAAAAATTGAGGACATGAAATGTTTAATGAAACTACTATGGACACACAGGTAAGTACCCCCTCCCTTTTTGTTTTCCCTGTTTCCTTCTCTTGTGTGTTATTTAAGAGTAGATCCTGCAGCTTAGATAATCTGCAGGTTTTAAAATATGTATCCAAAACAATTTATTGCTTTACTAAAATATATTTATAAAATATCAAATTAAATATGAACTTCTACTACATCAATGGATATTTTATGAATAGAATCCCTAACATAAAGTTATTTGAAATGTTTTATAGGAGCCAACACTCTTAAGTTCTTTGATTTTGTTTTTCTTTTTTTTTTTTGAAGTACAATTGCCATATGGTATTTTTTTTTTAATGTTTTATTTATTTCTAGGAGAGAGAGAGAGACAGCGTGAACAGGGGACGGTCAGAGAGAGAGGGAGTCACAGACTGAAACAGGCTCCAGGCTCTGAGCTGGCAGTCAGCACAGAGCCTGAAGCGGGGCTCGAACCCACGAACCGCGAGATCATGACCTAAGCGAAAGTCGGACGCTTAACCGACTAAGCCACCCAGGCACCCCGCCATATGGTATTTTATTAGTTTCAGAAGTAGAGAATAATGGGGATTCAATATCTGCATACATTGGGAAATGATCACCACAATAAGTCCAGTTACCATTTATCATCAGTAGAGAGAGTTACAGAATTATTTTTCTTATGATGAGAACTTTCAAGATCCACTCTCTTAGTAACTTTAAAATATGTAACACAGTGTTATTAATGCTCATCACCAAGCTGTACATTATAAAATTTCTTTGTTTAACTAAGAAATCTAGCATAGGTTAATTAACCTCATGCATGTTGTTAAAGAAGAAATGACAATAATGCTCTTATGATTCAATAAGAAACCACAAAAATATGCATACACTAGAGAAAACAGAGCTGTTAGTTTATATATTATTACAGGTTATACATAATTTAAGTATACCATTGAAAGAAATCAGAGATATTAGCGATTAAATATGTTGTATGTTATCTACAATCCAGGTATTCTACAAAACTTTATTTTTTTTACTAGAAATAGGATTTGCAAGAATGTAGAATTGAATCTGCATTTTTATTGCTCCAAAGAAAAGAATATATATTTTTTTCTTTCGTGCCTTATGTTATATTTTCTCCTAGCACTTAGTAGGCTTTAGTTGCAGGGCCAAATACTGTAATTTGGTTTGTTAGAATCATGGGACATGATTTTGTATATCTACAAGATAATTCCCAACATATTAATGCCAAAAAATATTGATAAAACTTCTAGTGGTGCAACATTCAAATCAGTATGGAAATGATATGATTTCATTGAGGAAAAATTTTAATTTCTATGCTAATTTCATGAGATTGCACAACAGATGTTCATTTAGGATATAGCCATAATGGAAACTATAAAGAGATCGATCAGCATTTTATCTCTGCTATTGACCCTAAAGTATTTTTTAAAAATATGGATATGTTGATTTTGCAGGGCTGAAATTTGATTTTGGAACTTAAGAGTGGGGCCAGAACATCATATTTTTTTCTTTTTTCAATGATTTAATTTATTTAACCTCTTAGTTTTAACAAGCTTCTTGATTCTTGTTAAATCTAATGATCACTTAAGTTGCAGAGCCACTGTCTGAAAAAGGCAAAGAAATTTCCAAGCTTTGCTTCAGAATATCAGATATTTACCCCTGGGCGATCTCTTTTATTCTAACCCACTGGAGTGGATAAATGGCCAGATATTTGAAGCTGAAAGACAAATTTCAGAAGAAGGTTTTATGTAAGAAGTAGGACTTCCGACTAGTTTGCTCCTGGGTAACAATTCATCCACTAATTAGAGTCCTTAGGTTTCAATATGGACTGCACTCCAGATTAACTATGGGTTTTAAATAAGCTCCTCGACCTCATTAAATCTCATTTTCTTTATCAATAAGTAAAAAATTATAATGGTCTCTATGACTGGTGAAGAGATTAACAGATTAGTACATACATAATATTTAAAATAGTATGTCGTACATAGTCCATTTTTACCGTGACTATATATACTTTAATTATTAGTTATTATCATTTTCATATTGACATTCCAAAACATACTCAATAGCCAAGGAATCTTCTCTAGAAGAAGAATGACAATTTATGGTCATATTCAAAACCCTGGAATATTAAAAGCAGTCTTAATATATAATCATAAAAAAAAAAACAAGTGTAAATTATGTTGGTTGGAATAAGTAACAGAATTTCTGGTCATTTCATTCAAAAGCAAAAACAAACACAACAAAACAAGAACAAAAGCTCGTCCTTCCTGGCTTATCCATTGTTTTCACAATGAAACATGCATGACTGAAACATGAATTCTATCTTTTTATTCTCAATTGCTGTCTAAAAATTTCATTGCCAAAAGTAAGTTTTAAATTTGGCCCATAACTTGCTTAAAAGTGTTAAGACCTTTAGGCAAAATGTAATAACAGAGTTTGTTACAGTAAATGAAGATTAGCATGTCCTTTACCTAGTGAACAAAGTGACCTGTTTAAGGGCTTACAACCGATAAGGTAGTATTGCAATCCAAGTCTCTTAGCTCCTAGTCCAAAATTCTTTCTACTACTAACATCAAAAGAGAAAAATAAATAAAGGTATGCCTTTCAGTATTTGTTCTCTTTTCTGTGTCTTCAATTACTGAGGCCAATAAAATTTTTTTAACGTAGGCAGTTTGTTTTAATCACTTATTATGTATTCTTCCTATCCATCTATATTTAAAATTTAATATTCCGTTGCCACCCACTTACCAACTGCCAATCTTCCACCCCTTCATTCATTAATATTCATTCTTACATCTCATTTCTTTCAAAATATGTTTTTGTACTACCTAGGAAGGTAGATCAAGATTATAAGATTTAAAAGCAAATGGTTATTTATATTAATTTTGCCAAAGACAGAAGTAATTTACAATAGGTAAAAAAAGTGATACACATGTGTTGAAAAGTTAAAAAGTGAAACAAAGTGTAAAAATTTTTCTGCCTAGAAGTGTACTTAAAAATATTAAATAGACATAAGATAAAAATATAAATTTTAGGATAATAATAATAATAACCAAACACAAGGGAATGATAGATTTTCATATATGTATTGATTGTTTATTACTGCCATAGCAATTTACCACAAACCAAAAGGCTTAATACAACATGAATTTATTGTCTCTGAGTTCTGTAGTTTGGAGGTTTGGTGGGTTTGGTTAGTATTTCTGTTTTAAATTTCACAAGTTCAAAATGAAGTTATCAGAAGGGCTGGCCTCTGAGGATGAATCCGCTTCCAGATTCAATCAGCTTTTTGAAGAATTTACTTGTAAAATGGAGGTCCTTGGTTGCTTGCTGGCTTTTGGCTGATAGTCATTCTTTACTTTTTGAGACTGCGTGTATTCCTTGCCTCATGGCTGTCCTCGTTTTCAAATTAAGCAGGGGTGAAGCAAGTTCCTCTTTTTAAAATATCTTGTTTTTCTTCCTCTGCATCTCTCTGATACTTCTGCCTCTTTATTCCACTTTTAAGGGCCCATGTGATTATATTGGGCCCATACAGATAATTCAGGATAATTCCTCCATTTTAAAGTTGTAATCTTGACTCTATCTGGGGAATCCCTTTTGCAATGTAATGTAACATACTGTCAGGTTCTAAAGATTAGAACATGGACATCTGTGCAGGGGCATGAGAAGGCGGAAAGGGTAGGCATTAATCTACTCATCTCAACATAGTTCAAAGGAGATATGACTCAACAGCTTTGTGGTCTGTTCATTATAGGAGTTATTTTCATTTCTCATGATCTTTACTGAATGGGTACAAATCATATTTGGGGGACCCACTCTAGTGTGAAGCCCTGAACTGGTACTGATCTATTCAATAAGCATTTATGGACACTTATTTTGCAATAGGCCTTATTCCAAGCACCAGGACTAGAGAGGTAAGGATGACAAATAATTTTTCTGCCTTCGTGGAGTTTACAATCTAGTGAAGGAAACAATGTTTTATTAAAATCTAAGATTATGCCAATTGTAATGAACACATTTAAAAAGTAGGTAAGTGGGGCGCCTGGGTGGCTTAGTCGGTTGAGTGTCCGACTTTAGCTTCGGTCATGATCTCGCGGTTCATGGGTTCAAGCCCCGCGTGGGGCTCTGTGCTGACTGCCAGCTCGGAGCCTGGAGCCTGTTTCAGAGTCTGTCACTCCCTCTCTCTCTGACCCTCCCCTGTTCACGCTGTCTCTCTCTCTCTCCTAGAAATAAATAAAAAACATTAAAAATAAATAAAAATAAAAAAATAAAAAGTAGGTAAGAAGGTAGTTACTGAGGTAAGCCTAAGATATACTTTAGGAAATGAATCAATCAGAATCTCGGTGAAGAGAATTCCAGAAGGAGGAAGCAAAATAAACAAGAGTGATTGACATGAAGGAGTTCGACCTCATCAAGAGCAAAAGAGCCAGAGTGGATCAAGCAAAAGAACCAAGGACAGTGGGAGGGAAGATGAGTTAGAGAAGTAGAACAGGGTGAAGAATTAGAATATCAGTCTTGGGATAAAAATAAGAAGGTTTTATAAAAATAAGAAGGTACTTTAATGTTGATGTAGTCCATGTATATGTCACTCTTTTTATTATTTTTCACTTGGGCTTTCCTTTAGAATATTTCTATTTTTATAACATCTCAGCTAAAGACATTTTAGAATTTTTAAACTTACATTTTATCATGTCATTTTCACTAAGTATGAATGTCACAGTTTCCTTTTTAACTCAAAAATTTAAGAAATGTTCTAACACACACACACACAAAAACAACCAAACTTCAATGCTTTAGATTTATAAAATCCGTAAGTGATTTTTACAATATGGCTCCATGAACAAGAAAATAGATTTCTTGACATTTTGATTTGGTATAGAAATGAAAGAGAAGAGTTAGGTTTGTAAATGTGTAAAAATGATGCATAGAAAAACAACAAAAGAAAGCAAGTGACTGTATTGAATGTGTTGTTTAAACAAATTAAAAATTTGAGTCATATTTTACCGTTTTATGACTAAACTTCTTCAGACATACCATAAATGTTGTATGGAATAATTTTAATATCAAAGCCCTTTGTTCCTGACCTACATGCAAAATAATCTCTTTTAAAAAATTTCCTTTCCATCTCTCTAAAATGATGAGGCAAATCGATAAATGTACCTTATTAAACATTATATAAAACAAGATAAGCACATTTTCCAGGCAGTTTGTAGAAATGATTAAATTGTTTCAATGACTCTTCTCTGTAACATGAAAATAGAAAGAAACTCATTTTAATTGGATTGTGCATTATCTCAAAGAGAGAAAAGAAGGCACACTTCTGACCAAGAAAAGATACAAAAACTTTAGTGTTTCTTTTTTTTCTGCATTTTACATTACTCAATGATCCCAATGTTAAGATTTTGTTAAACTCCCATGTCAAAATAGGCAAGATCTCCCAAATCCATTTAAGAGAGCTTTCAGGCAAAGAAGGTTCTAGGCTAATTGGGCTATTTGCTAGATATGCTCTGAGCAGGCAGTGCGGCCAAAATTACTATTAGAAGAGTAGGATGTATTTTTTTGAGACATATTTACAGATAAAAATGCAAATTGGGCTGACTTTAAATAAGTAATAACTTACTATGGAAATACCAGTTTTAATGCATACAACACAAAAATGTTTGGGATAATACGCTACTCCTTAGCAGTTTAGTCTATTCTAATAATTTAAGGAGATATTCTTTATCTTTAAAATAACATAGACAAAATAATTTTGAACATATTTTTAAGATTCAGAAGCATGTGAGAGTGAAATTGTTCAAAAGATTTCTATTTTTTTCTAGAAAAATTTTTTGTGTTTATGCTGTTTCATGAGATTTTCTTCATAAGTGAAGCTTGATTACAATAAAGCTATTAAATTAAAATTACACTTACTAATATGCCAAACTTATGTTTGCCAAGATTAAAGCTTCTATATTGTGCCCTTATTTGAGAAGATTCCTAGTTGATCTTTTCAAGGAAAATAAAACGAGAGCATATTAATAGATTATGATCAATTGATAATATAAAAAATAAATTCTAAAACATTTCTTAAAGCAGTAGAAGAGTTTTAAATAATTGTCCAGATTATAAGAGACTGTGTCTTAAAATAAACTGGGCCTTCAATTTTGAGATCTATAACTTTCCCAATGCATTACCCATCTCAATCCCCCAAATATATATGTTTATTATTCTACATTATTTTGTAACATTGTATTTCACTTGTTTTTATGGAGTTCCAATTTGATATTAATTATTTGAATACACTACATCATTTAGCACAATCTAATAATAATCCAGTAAACAGATATATCCTGTAAATAACAAATTAATTCTTATCTGTTATTCCAACTACAATTAGCTACAGTGTGACAACAGAATACCTTAATGTGTGATTAATAATATGTGGATCACTGATATTAGTAATATGGACTAATAACACAATATATTTGTATAGATAGTATGTTATCATTAATCCACAAAGATATCATTTTTGGATACCCCAGTTTTCTATTTAAGATTAAAGGAATAACAAAAAATAAATTAATATTATTTCTAAAAAACTAAATTATATATTATTATTATGGAAATAGCACTTGAACAAGGTGTCTAGGTGGCTCAATCAGTTAAGCGTCTGATTATTGTTGTAGACTCAGATTATGGTTCGTGGGATTGAGTCCTGAACTAGGATTCTCTGACTCCATCAATCTCTACCTCCTACCCTGCTCATGTTCTCTCTTTCTCTCTCTCTGCTTCTCTCTCTCTCTCTCTCAAAATAAATAAATAAATTTACAAAAATAATTATTATAAACAAAAATAACACTTGAAGTATAATCTGAAGTGAAAATCGTAGTCTATGTTTACATAATTAATCATTGAAAAGGAAGTTGGTTTCAGTGTTCTTTCTCTTTTTCTGATTATGTCAAACTATTTTTGGCAATATTTGTATTAGAAAACCATGTTATATATGTTTCCAGAATTTATAGATTTAGTTCATCATTTAAAACGAGTCTTAAGGGGCACCTGGGTTGCTTAGTTAAGTGTCCAACTTCAGCTCAGGTCATGATCTCACTGTTCGTGAGTTCAAGCCCCATGTCGAACTTTGTGCTGACAGCTAGCTCAGAGCCTGAAGCCTGTCTTCTGATTCTGTGTGTGTGTGTCTCTCTCTCTGACTCTCCCCTGCACATTTTGTCACTATCTCGCTCTCAAAAACAAATAAAACATTAGAAACAATTAAAAAATAAATAAAACGAGTCTTAAAATGTTAACTTTCTCGATTCAAATGTTAGCATATAAATCTGTAATGGTGTTGGACTGATTGATGTAATCCAAGTGTGATACGAATGGATCAGTTTATAAAAATAAGTAGAAAATCCATAGCAAGTGACATACTAAAATATGGTGAGACGTTACCACTATCAGTTCGAATTGCAGGTGGCTCCATATCTTTGCTCCAAATAATTTTGAAAAATGAGAAAATTCCTACTACATTTAGTAGCTTCTTTTAAAAAGTTATTTCTCTTTTCTTTCTTTCTCTTCTGTGATTCTTTTAGAAGGAAGGAAGGATGATATTTGGACTAAAGGTATAGAAGAGGAAATAATGAACTATATCTTGAGAGAATTAAATGCATAATGGTAGTGGAGTCCTTGTATGAAACTAAATTTAAATCATATTTATCAATCTGTAGTTAGTTAAAACTGTTATAAGTTCATATTACAATGATTTAGAAATCCTATCTAAATTACTATAAAATCATTATAATGTGAAATATCAACATTAAAATATTAAAATAAATGAGTTTTACATCTGAGTCACACATGCATGTTTTCACATTTGAGAAGCCTTTGCTGATATCTTAAATCTGTGAGTTGTTCAATTACAATATGAAAAAATATGAACTTACACACAAATTATGTCTTCCTTCATTTGCAACATCTACTTTCACTGATAATGATGCTAGCTGCATGTATCAAGCCTTTGCACTATATATATATATATATATATATATATATATATATATATATATATATATATAATATAGGGAGACAGAGAATCCAAAGCAGGCTTCACACCGTCAGCACAGAGCCCAATGCAGGGCTTGAACCCACAAAACTGTGAGATCATGACCTAAGCCAAAACCAAGAGCCGAGGTTTAACTGACTGAGCCATGCAGGTGCCCCAACTAATGCTGTATTTTTAACTCTGTATTTCTGAATCAGTGGCACAGAAATTTTCACATTTTTGTATTATGTAGCTTCTTGAAAGAGTCAAATTAATTCACGATGGATATTACATGTTCCCCAACCTCAATCCGTTCTAACTATCCCATCATATCCCATGACATAAACTTTATACTCCATGCAAATTAAATTGCTTGCTATTACTCTAAAACATCTAATACATTGCTTATGTATTAAATATTTTCCTAGTTCAAAAATATCTTGTCTTTGTATGTTTGTCTGTAATAAATATCACTTTAAACAAATCAAATTTTTTAACTTAATAAAATCTTTCTTAATGTTCACCCTGCTCTTCACTGGTATTGAAACTTCTTCGCTGGCATTGAAATTTATACCCAATATTTCCTATTTTAAAATGATTATAACAATGTCTTTAAATTACTCATTTTTCCATACTCTTGTTATGGCTCATAATAAATTGTATTTTGGGTACACTCTTCTATACCTCAAGCTTTCTCAGAAAAGGAATTGTGAATTATTTATAAAATAATAAGAGAGTAAGATATTATTCATAATATCTTGAATAACATAGTCAAAAAAACAGAATGAGCTAAGAATTTGTTCAAAGGATGGTACTTAGTTGATTTCTCCTGTTCTCATCCACATAAATAATCCTAAAGATTTCAGTATATTCATATATCTATCCATGAAAATGACAAAGTTCTTTATCTTTGAATACTGGGAACATGACACGAAGTTCAAAAGTGAAAACCGAACACATTCTGGAATGAAAGCTGTGTATATTCTTGCTGTCTTGTAAATGTAGACCTATTCCCATTCTGCACATTATAAGTGATACCTCTGGAGCTCCGTTGTATAGTTTACATGTCTCACTTTGCTAGAACTATTGATTACCAATGAATTTCATTTAAGATGCCTAGTCTTATTTATTATTGCAGTCATCTGAAATTCTAACTCTATCAACTACTTGCTTAAAATATATAATTATTCATTTTGACAAAAGAACTAAAATTAGAAATCTTCTGAATGGTGCATTTACTGCACACAATTCATAACACGGCAGATCCACATATTTGTCTTCTTTTCAGGTAGAGAAATAGCAAAGCTTTCTGCTGTTCTCAGGGTTTGAGGACAGGTCACTTTATTGCCCTGATTGCATCTATATGAGGAATCTTGTATGTTGTTCCTATTTGCAAAAAAGAAGATTCTTAGTCTGTGCACTGGCAGTTCCATAATGACGTTGGAGCTGGGGGAGTTCTGGTTTCATTGGTCTCTGGGTGACAAAGGATGTACTTTGATTCATGAGAAACTAAGAAACAAAGGTGGTTGAATGAATTTTTGCATAGTATGTACGGCTTGTGTGAGGTGTATTGAGAAGCCTCTCTAAGTGTGCGAGAGGCAATATTTTATCACTATGATTGTTAAGAATTTCTAGAGCATACTAGTACTTAAAAATAGTTCACCCATACTACCTGGAATGGGGTAGAGGAATGCCCTTCTCATCACTGACAGTCACTGCAGAGGAGACCACACCATCACCTCTGCTTGTTAATCTGTAATCAGATGACTTACGCCTATTTTCTCACCTGCTTTTCTGAACTCATGCTCCCTTTACTACTACTTCTGGGATTGCACTAACCCATAAGGAGCTATGTACAATATTTTGCTTCAGGATCTGTTTTCTAGAAATCTGAGGCTAAGCTGACAATAATATCATTTACCCGGCACTGCATTTGCTTAAGATTAACCTTCTACTTTCTTCTCATGTGCAATCTCTCCATTAACCCTGAAGTAACTGCTTTGCAAAGAGTGCCTCGTTCCTATTTTCATACTTTACATCTTTCTGGAAATCTCTGCTTTGTCTTGCCCACCTGAGAGCCATCTACTCTGTGCAAACAATTTGGCTGACATGCTCTTATAGAGTGCCATGGGAATGGAAGAGTAAGAATTAATGTAAATCTATGAATATAGGATATCAACAAATAAGGTAATTTGGTTTGACCTACTATAAAGAATAGGGATGGGACGCCTGGGTGGCTTAGTCGGTTAAGCGTCCGACTTTCGCTTAGGTCATGATCTCGCGGTTCGTGGGTTCGAGCCCCACGTCGGGCTCTGTGCTGACTGCCAGCTCGGAGCCTGGAGCCTGTTTCAGTCTGTGACTCCCTCTCTCTCTGACCCTCCCCTGCTCACGCTGTCTCTCTCTCTCTCTCTCTCCTAGAAAGAAATAAAAATATTTTAAAAAAAGAATAGGGATAAAAATATGATTACAGAAAGAATGAGAAAAGCCATGTACCATTATGCTGAATTTAACTGATAAATGGTACATTGCTGTGATGCTCTGTATTTAAAAGATAACCACCTATTTCTCCAACCTAAAGAAGCAGTTTCCCAAGAAGATTATCTTGGAGGATAGACATGTGATGTCTCCCAACACCAAAGGCATTCTGTCCAAAGGCAAGAAAAATAGGTTAGAATAGTGTCAACTCCCAGCTTGTTTTCACAAACTGTAGAACGTTTTGGGTCAGGTTTTGAAAATGAGTTTTGAATCAACATGCTCATTTGGGTTTTTCATGCACCACACATCCACCATGAGAGTTTCTAAATATTAATGATTTCTTCTATGATGACTTTATTAACCTTCCCTTACAACATACGTAGCAGCAACCAAATTTGGATCACATTCTGTTGTATTTATTGTTGGTAATAATAACTTGTTCTTTCTATCATTATCTGTCTCAATAAATGAGCTATTTGAGGGTTTAGCATCTAGGGAGCATTAAATAAGTAAATACTGAGTGGAAATATTATTTACATTAGCTTTATTTTTTGCATTTATCTCTTTTTTTCACTTATTAAGTACACAATCTTATCAAATTCATTTGATATTAGTATAAAAATGGACCTAGATGATCCTAACACTTATCTCATGCTACCTCCCACAGTTTATCACAAGAAAAAAAATTTCAAAATCTGTACTCTGTCTCTGACTCTAGAATATTCCTTTGCAAATTTCCTCACCAAAACTACATAATCTGTCAAAATTTTCAAAATGAATAAGTACTTTTAAATTAGTTTTACCATGTATTACTTAATATTAAAAGCATAAAAAATTAAGTTCTAGGTACTTTTCTAAGATCTTTGTGTAAATTATCTCAATTGATACAAATATCTTGTGAACATTTATTATTATCTCCACTTAACAGCTGAAAAAGCAAGAGCAAAGTTAAGCAATGTGTAGGTTACACATGTACTGAATTTGTAAATCAAACCAAACAACGAATCATCAGAACTTCCGTGCATCACACTACAGGATAACATCTCATTAAATGCTGTGGAGCCCCTTGCCACAAATAGCAAATAACACAAATAACAATATTTCAGCAACAAAGAAGCAGTTTGGAAACTTGATTCTTCTATGGGAAAATTTTTTAAAAAAACTTACTTATTTTGGGGAGAAAGAGAAACAGAGTGCAAGCAGGGGAGGGGCAGAGAGAGAGGGAGACAGAATGTGAAGCAGGCTCCAGGTTCCAAGCTGTCAGCACAGAGCCCAACAGAGGGCTCGAACTCATGAAAGGCAGGATCATGATGTGGTCAGTTGCTTAACTGACTGAGCCACCTAGCCTCCCCATGGGAAAATTTAATTTAGAAAATGTAAGTCAAGGAAAATATAATTAGCAGTTAACTTGTACATATTTTAAATTATTTTCTTATATTATGTTTATAAAGTGTCAGCCTAAATAAAAGTTTCTATAGCTTAAATGAGAGCACATCTTTCATCTTCATTGCGAATTTTTCATCAATCATGTGGTCCTTAATTGACCTCTTTCCTTAATAATAATCAAGGTTTTTGATTGGTAGTGGAAAAAATGATGAAAAAGTATAGGAATGATGATTTACAAAAAAGTCTTGATTATATTGTCCTTATATCTTTAAGAGATGAAATCCAAATAATTTAATGAAGAAATCAAAACTAGAGACAGAAAAGAACTGTCAAGAATGATCTCCAGTTTTCTGCTTTCATTGTGGATACAGAAAGCTACAAAGATCACTCCAATTTTAACAAGAATAAACCAAATAAATTACAAAATTGTAACTTCACTTCTGTTCATCAGAGACCAGAGGCCAAGCAAGTAACCTGAATTTTGGAAACCAGAAGAGGACAAGACAACCAAATAACCTGAATTCTCATGAGAGACCAGCCCCACCAAGAAGGAACAGAACATACAAACTATCTCCCTTATTAAAGAGCATAGGAAGTAAGAGGGACCAGTCACCAGACACACTGGTTAAGTCTTATACAAAACTAAAGACCCACTGTATGTATCATATAAATCTGTAATTGATAGTGGCTCTAGACACACAGCTTTTTTCGGTGGCCCCTACCATTTGCTCACGGGAAGGATTGGGGCATGGGAGGAGAGAGCAGGAAAGAGCCTTGCTCAGTGCCACAAAAATGTAGGAAATGAATTGCTACAGGTTGAGGATGAGCAGAATATAAATATCGCCAGATCTCCTACTCTCTTACAAATCAAATTTGTAAGCTCCAAGGAGAAGACAGAAAACATTCTAAACAATTGGTAAAAACTTATTGTGGAGGAGGGGTAGAAGAAGAAACTCTCTATCCACCAGGAGACATCCAGAAAACTTTACTGGCCTTGGATCCTATATTAATACCAACCTGAGATCAGCTACTGATGAAAGGTGGGCAGAACCCCCCCCCCCCGCCCGCCCCGCCAAGTACAATATCAGACAGAAGGCAATGTTTAGAGCATTGAAAAGTTCCACCCTCATAAGTCTCAGGAGCAGAGTGCTACCTACCTAGGCAGAAACTGGCCAACTGAGACCACACCACACATACTTAATATAAGCCTAGAACAGAGTAATTAGAAAGGAGAAGTTGGCTACAGGAGGGAGGATAAACAGCATGGATACTGACCCACCTGAAATACAGCTGTGTAAAGTTGGTTAAAAACTAACAGTGTGCAGCAATCACTGAGAAAACCATCTTTTGGGACCTCAGCCCCAGCCCTTGGTATGAGGCAGCCTCAACCCACCACTATAGAAATGTAAAGTCTGAGATACAATGATGACAGCAAGATCAATAACAAAATGCAAATCCAGATGAACTCATGGATAAATTGATGAACTTCCTCACATGAATGATCAATGGGAGGAAGCATTTCCAGGATTAAATAGCAGTTATCTCAATTTCATTGTCCCACTCACAGTGTTTGTCATTTAGTGAAAAAGTATCAAATACATGAAAAAAGAACAGAACAGAACAGAAACTAGAAAGAGAAGACAAGAAAAGAAATGTTGTTAAATGTAAAGCTGTTAAGAAAACAAGACACAAAAATGATATGTGTGTTGGAACTATTACAAAGGGTCTTCAAAATAGCTACAATTAATATATTATGGGATATAGTGAAGGCCGGGGTGGCATACAAAAAAACATACATAATTTTAGCAGGGAAATGGAAGATATATGAAGAAATCACATGAACTGAGAATAGGCCAATATAAAGTATTCAAATTTTTAAAACTGAAAAGAAAGTAAAAACAAAAACAAAAACAAAACAAACATGGCATCTAAAATCTGTGGTAAAACATAATGAATCTAAAATCTATAAAAAGACTAATACTAGGAAAATACTTTAAGATTAAAATATCCCAATTATTTAAAAATATTTTAAAAAATCAAATCATAGCTCAAAGAATGCTACCCAGTATAATTTCTAAATTTAGGTTGTATATAATGTCCATGGACTTAAAGAATCAATATTATAAGGTGTTATTTTCCCCAAATTCACCTAGACGTACAGATTTATACAAATAAAATCACATTGTGCTCTTTTTGGCTGTTGATAGAAATCAACAAAGTGATATTAAAATTTATGAAAAAGCAAAGGGCCTTGAGTAGCCTAACAATTTAAAAAAAAAAAATATTTGGTGAATTTGCACTACCTGATCTAAGACTAGAAAACAAAACTACAAGCCAGCTGAAGTCTGCAGTAAAAACAACAGTGTGGTAGTGGCTTAAGGACAGACATACGGATCTCTGAAACAGAATAGGAAGTTCATGCAGTGGGGGATTTTGTGGGGACGCTGCCACCTGGGTTTGTTCTTCTAAGTAAAATTGGAAAATAAAAGAAAAATAGAGAATTCAAATGTAGATGCCCTTGGATATGTGGGTTTTGTTTCTGTTTTTGTTTTTACAATGATGGGAGACCACTATAATAAATGGTGCCAGGGAAACTGGGATAGTCGTATGTAAAACAAGAAACTTCAACCCAGATTTTTCACCATATCTGAAAATTAACCCAAAATGAATTATAGACCAAAATGTAAAATCTGACACTGTAAAATCCCTATGAGAAAGATTATAGAAGGCAAATTTTGTGACATAGGATTATGCAAAGATTTCTTAGATAAGGCATCAAATGCACAATCCATTAGGTAAACAATTCATACCTTGGACTTCACTGAAATTTAAAAAAAATGTGTGCTATGTGAAAGACAGTCTATTAAAACAAGAAAAAAGAAGTGACAGGCTGGCAGAAAATGTTTACAAAATAAATAAATGATAAATGTCCACTATGGAGAGAATACAAAGAACTCTCAAAATGCAGTAATTAGAAAACTAACGACAAAAAATTTGAAAAGACAATACATCTAAAGAGATATAAAGATGGCATAAGCACATGAAAAGATTCTTAACATAATTACTCACTTGGGAAACACAAATTTAAATCACAAAGGGATACCCTGCAAACATAATAGAATGACTAAACTTTAAACAAACAAACAGAAACACTGAAAGTCACGAACTCCGAAAGGAAAGAATTAAGAGATCATCTGGAACTTTCAGACACTGTTGATTTTTTAAATGATACTGACACTGAGGAAAATCATTAGGCAGTTTTTATAAAATTAAATCAATATGCTATGACCCAACTATCCCACACCTAGGTCTTTTACTCAAGAGAGATGTTTATTACATATATTCACATAATGATCTGTACATGTGTATAAGAGCTTTATTTATAACTTCAAAACTGAACTAGAAATGATCTATCTGGAGAATGAATAATCAAATGTGGCATATCCATATAATATACCACCACGTAATAAAAGAAGCATCCTTCTCATACCTGCAATGATACAGATAAGTATTAACACATTATGCTAAGTAAAGATTGCCTACTCTATACGTGCATATCAGTTTTTTGGAAAAGGCAAAACTACAGGGACAAATAGAGTCGTAGGTTATCAGGGTCTGGTGTGAAAGGGGATGTGATTATAAAAGGGTGAAGGAAAATTTTGAGATGATAAATGTTCTCAGTTGACCTAAATTACCAGAAAATCCATGTGGATTCAGTTACTTCCTAACTTTAATATACATATGATTGTGGTTTTTATGTTTGTTGTTTACTTATGTATTTCATATCATGTTTTTAACGTTCGATTCTGAATCAAGTATTTGTTCCAGAATAGAGGATAATTCTTTCTTCCTAAAATCTGTTAAATACTTCAGATATGTATTCTTATAGTATTTTCCTATCCTGGTTTTACATTCTATTTCATTTGCTAATGTAATTACTCATTTCCTTCTCTACACTTAATATGCTTGAGAAGACACACTGTGAATGCTTTATACATTATTGATATTCTTCACTCATCCCAAAATCTTCACTTAGATGATGCTTAATTATTTTGTTGGCTGAATATTTTCAAGGGATAACAAGAAATTTAACTTTTACTTGCAATAAAAAAATCTAGCAAAGTTAAAAATTAAATTCTTTGTGCAGTATTTCATATGCCCATTTGTTTACCTAAAGGCAACCTACATAAAGTGTCAGTGATTAAATACCTGGATCTTTCCAAGAGCTAACAGTCCTAGAAGATAAAAAATTTTTACCAAAGGCTAACCATTAAAATACAGTGATCAATAAAATGTGTCTATATCATACTCCATAATCTACTCAACGCTGATTTAAAATAATAAATTGAGCTGAAAGTATAATGTGGTAAAATAGAATCCTCAAAAGGAATATTGTTGAGAGCACTTAAATAAAAATGTTATTAAACCTGAAGTTTTCTCTAGCTTCGCTAAGAATTGATTTTTATGACTTGAAATTATTTCTGAATGTCCGTGTGTGTGTGTGTGTGTGCGCCTGTGTGTGCATGTGCACATGCAGGCACACACAAATTCTGTATGTATTAATATCCATTGTAATAATTTTTTGACAAAAATTCATAAAAACGTTATAGCTTTATCATTAAAGATATAGACAATGGAGATAATGAATTGGAATTGAACCATGACTCTAACATTTGTTAATTAGGTGGTCTTGAATTTTCCATGCCTTAATTTCATCAACTGTAAAATGAGAATAGCTTTAATTGACTAGACTTATAAAATTATTTTTAAAATTAAGGAATTTAGGGGTGCCTGGGTGGTTCAGTCGGTTGAGCTGCCAACTCGTGGTTTCAGCTCATGTCATGATCACAAGATTCTGCAATCCAGCCTTGCCTTGGGCTCTGCACTGAGTGTGGAGCCTGTTTAGGATTCTCTCCTTCCTTCTGCCCCTGTCCCCTGCGCTCTCTCTCTCTTCCTCTCTCTCTCTCTCACACACTCTCTGTCTTTCTATAAAATAAAATAATGATAACAATAAAAATTAAGTAGTTTAATATATTTAATTTTAACTAAATGTTTAATATGTTAGCTAAGACATTAAAACTTGTGTACAAACGTTGGCTTTTCATATCTCTAATTTTATATTTGTTTACTATGTTCTTTACACTTTCACATATTTCTTAATATATTACAAATAATATAATTATAAAATTAAAAATAACAATTAGGCTTATAAAGTCCAAAATATATAGATAGGCTTCCATATGCTAAAATCTAAACATACAATATTTAAAGGAAATATAGCATCCTAGTGAACAAATCAGCAAAGTTTTCTAATAGACAATTATTTTTCTGAAGAACAGGACTGTCTTTGAAATATATACTACCTCTATGAATTTGAATTAAAGAATTTTGGGAAAATATTGCAGCATAAACCCAAACTTATCTATATAATGAGTCAGAACGAAAGATAAGGCTGTAAAACAAACCAATTTATGAACAAGTAAAATGTACATTTGTACATTAAGATATTTCTCCTTGGTCTCAAAAGACTAAAAACAATCTAAATGATAATTGTCTCTATGCACAAACCCCAGAGAAAAATGGGTAAGTGGAATGGGAAATCAATATTATTTGAAGAAAATATTATTTGGATATTTAGAATGCTCTATTTGAATACAAGTGTTTCAATTGTAATGCTTACGATTGCTCTCTTATTTTTCTTGACGCTATTTACTCGAATTCTTCTTTGTACCTCATGATTAAAATTTCGTAGGATAATCCACGTTCTCTCAAGGAAATTTCAGAGATGTGAAGTATCGCCAACAATCATCCCTGGGCTATGCTGGTATGTGTACTATGTCATCAGGCCTATTTCTTCACTGCATGCCCAGCTATATATATATATTATGCAGAGTTTGTGCTCTTGAAACTGTGACAAATAAGGGAAGTTCTTAAAGTTCAAAAAGTGTTTACTTATAACAAGTATGGTGAAATATAATGATTTCATACCTGACCAGGGAGTTAGAGAATCTGGTGCAATATGATGACTCCTAACATCTCATTTTTAGAAAATTTTCACTTTAGTGCTTATACTTCTTTCTAGTATATAAATGGCATTTACAGAGTGCTATTGTGAAATAACTAGAATAACTTTAAACATTTGGACAATGGTAAATGTTTTCAATACTGATTTATTTATTTATTTTTAATTTATTTTAGAAAGAGAAAAAGAGACAGGGAGTGTGAGGAGGGGAAAGGTGGGGAGAGGGGGAGAGAAAGAGAATATTAAGCAGGCCCCACTCTCAGTGTGGAACCTGACACAGGGCTGGATCCCACAACTTTGAGACCATGACCTGAGCTGAAATCAGTAGTCGGATGCTCAACCACCTGAGCCATCCAGGTGCCCCTTAAATGCTGATTTAAAAGGCAGGATCTCTGACATTAAATGACATACTTATTCACAATGGTTTCATCTCAAGAATATAGTTGGAAAGAGCATCACTCTACCCTTACACAAAGAAAAAAATCCAGACACAATGAAGGGCAGTAATGACTTAAAATCATCAAAGAATTGATATTTCAGAACAACCAAATAATTCTAAATCTAAGGAGAATAGATACCTGTAGTGAAGTACAGGATCAAGCACCATATTAGAAAGGCAAAGGGTGTAGGGTTCTGGGTAAAAAGAATTTAGCTAGAATAGTTGGATTGGCAGTGGTCAATAAAAGACTGGCAGAAGTGAATGAACCCCCTAGGGTCCACAGATAAAGAGAGGAGTAGGACCTTCTTGCTGGTCTTTTCTGTCATGAACTCCCACAGAAGCTCACCGAAAAGGGAAATGTGTGATGAGAACAGTCTCCTAAAAATGGCTTGATGTAGGGAGATAGCAGCTATTCAGAAAGGGGCAAAAAAAAATGCACAAGAATCCTTGTCCATCATCAAATAAAGGAAAAATATTTCAATCTGTGGGGAGAATAACAAAACCCTGTGACCAATGAGGCACTGGGAACAACCATTATAAATGGGAAATGGGGAGTATTTTCTACTTCTGAGAAAGGAGAAGAAAAATACCTCTTGGGACAAGAACTACAACTGTTGGAAGAAGAGTATAATTTTGAAGGACACTGCTAGACATCTAGGGACACAGTGAGTGAGACCAAGGGTTAATTGGAACATCAGAGAACCCGCCTTTCCTGTCCCCCAACCCTAGCTTACCAAGTATGGAATTAAAGTAATAGTGGAATACTGCTATGAGATTTAGTGGAGACAAATTGCATTAGTCAGGATTCTCCAAAGAAACAGAACAAATAAGATATATATGGAGATATGAGGAGATTTATTATAGGACTTGGCTCACACAGTTATCGAGGCTAACAAATCTCATTATCTGCAGTCTGAAAGTTGGAGAGCCAAGGATGCCAATGATGTAATTCTGTTTGAGTCTAAAGCCTTGAATTCTGTATTCAGGTTTCTCAGATAAACTAAAACTAAGAGCATTTCCCACCAGCAAAATGACATTGAAGAAATATTAAAGAAAATTCTTCAGACTAAAAGAATATAGTAACACAGAATTATGAAAGATTTAAGAACACTTGGGAGAGAATAAATAAATGAGGATAATAAAATAAAGTTAGTTTTCTTTTTTATAGTTATTCAGTTATCTGAAGCAAAAGTTTTACAATGTATTGATTGTTTGGGGCGCCTGGGTGGCTTAGTCGGTTAAGCGTCCGACTTTCGCTTCGGTCATGATCTCGCGATTCGTGGGTTCGAGCCCCGCGTCGGGCTCTGTGCTGACTGCCAGCTCAGAGTCTAGAGCCTGTTTCAGAGTCTGTGACTCCCTCTCTCTCTGACCCTCCCCTGCTCACGCTGTCTCTCTCCCTTAGAAATAAATAAAAAACATTTTAAAAAATCTTTACAAAACAAGGTATTGATTGTTCATGGCACATATATCAAATACAGCAACAGTATTATAAAAGAAAGAATTGAGAAATTGAGACTATATTGTTGTATAGTCTTTAAAATATCCATGAAGATGTATAATATTATTTGACTATGGTTAATTAAAGATGAAAATTGTAAACCTCAGGGCAACCACTGAAAACATATCTTAACAGTGAAGATACAATTGATGAAGAAAATAGTCAATTTGTTCCAGAAAATCCAGAAAATGAGGCAAACCAAAACAAAACAACAACAACAACAACAACAGAATGAACAGATAGAACAAATAGAAAATAGCCTGCAAAGTGGCGGAGCTTAATTCAGACATATCGATAATCAAACTAAACATGAATGATTTAAACTCGGTAAAAAGGCAGAGACTATTGGGGTTCCTGGGTGGTTCAGTAGGTTAAGCGTCCAACTTTGGCTCAGGTCATTATCTTATGGTTCATGAGTTAAAGCCTCGTATTGGGCTCTGTGCAACAGTTCAGAGCCTGGAGCCTGCTTTGGATTGTGTCTCTCTCTCTGCCCTCCCCTGCTCATACTCTGTCTTTCTCTCTCTCAAAAATAAATAAACATTAAATAAAAGGCAGAGACATTTAAATTGGATAAAAAAGCAAAAATCATCACTATGCTTTCTGCAAGAAAAGCACTTTAAATATGAGGACATAAATAAGTAAAAATGAAAGGATTGAAATAAGGAACTACATTACCCAAAAGTAAGCTGGAGTATCAAAGCACTTCAGAGCATTGATTATTATTAAAAATGAAAATAGACATTACATAATGAAAAATTATCAATTTTCCCGAAGTCCTAGCAATCCAAAATATGTAAGTTCTCAACAACAGAGATAGACACACATAAAACAAAAATTAATAAAACTGAGAGGAAATGGGCAAACACATAATTTTGGCTGAAAATGTAAATGCTACTCTTTCTAATTGATAAGGGAAAGCAGATAACCTCAAAAATACCAACAGATTTCTCCCAGAATACTGTACTATGTGTAAGAACATAGAGACCAAGGAAGATGGTATTCCTACAATCTCTCAATTTCTGTGGGAGAATAAGAGCCTAATTTTTCTCTGTAGGAGCTTAACATTGTTAATGCACTATGACTTTACATTGTATTTCTATTATTTTCAAATCAATTATTTTCATGCCAATTCCTTTTACAAAAATATGAGATCCATGAGGACGGATAGATAGATGTAGAGAAATGTGATATTATTTGATCCCTAAAGCCTGGTACACTGAAGAACCTCAAGCTTTCTAAGACAACACATAGCAAATCTACTGGTGCTTCATGTGATACATATGGAAAATAAATCAAAGTATGTCCTAATTTTACTGTACACGTTTTCAGTGGTAAGAAGATAAATATTTGTTGTCTGTAAGCATAATCTCCATTTATCATTTTCAGAGTGAGCCTTATGATAATTGTAACTGGAAATGTAACATAACTGTATTCAACTATATTGGATTTGGTAGTTTTCTTTGTTTTAATTTAGACTAAATACTGATCATTTAATATATATTGAATAATCATTTCTTCTTTTCACCCACTCAATTTTATAAATTAAATGTGACATTTCCAAGTGGATTATAATTAAAAGTCAGCATAAATATAAAGATAAAAGAGCATGAAGGTTAACTTCCAATAATATATCATACCAAAAAAATAAATTATTCATTTAAATTAGAGAGTAAGTTGTATATAAATGATGATTTCTGATGGCTAAGGCATCATCTACTATGCTACCCTGAGGTTTAACAATAAATGTAGAGCTAGCAGTCATATTTCTCTGCTAATTCTTTTTATACATGTTACTTTTGGGGAGAGACTCAATTTTTTAAATAAGGAGAATAAAATAGAGTATGTGCTGTTGTTTCTCCCTTTTAACACTAAAATTTTGGAATTAAAACAATGGTCTTGTTTTTAATTCATCTTTATATTCAAAATCAACAGTCATTTTATTTCACTTTCTTTCAGAATCACTCATTTTTATCTCTAAGTATCCAATTACCTCACATCCATAAAGAAATATGCACTAACATCAATATAAGAACTTTATGCTATTTAGAAAAAATGACTTTTTATGAAATAATACTTTGATATTCTAATTCTAATTAAAAAGGAGTAAGTATATATTTATTGAATTTATGACATTTAAAATCTATTAAAATATGAATTATAGTAGAAAAAATTTATCAGTCCAGTTATCCATAGAGAAATGACTTTCTCTCTCATTTAGATAGAGAGAGTGAGAAATAGAGACAGACACAGAGAGAGATGGATAGATGTCAACTGCAATAAACAGAACATTTAAGACAGAAATTGTACCAATTCCTTAATCCACTGAAGAATTCTAGCAAGTGTCTCATGCAACTAAAGTATAAAAATTTTAATTGTAGAAAAATTCAAATACTTTAAGAATCAAATATCTTAATAAACTATATCTTTGTTATCTCAATTGATATATAGAACAAACAAAGCCTACGTACACAACATTCTTTTAGATATTTTGTCTGCCAAAAATATTCTAGGTGTTGTGATCTTTTTTTATTTAACCAAAAATTAGGGCATATTAATGGTAGATAATCTCAAAAATACTGATTTCCTCCAAAATACTGTACTATGTGTCCCAAAATCCCATCTACCAATATGATATTTATATTTTAGTTTATACAGTTTTTATGGATTTTTAAAAATAGTTACTACCATAATTGTGCAGCAAAAATACAGATAGATGATAGATGATAGATAGATGATAGATAGATAGATAGATAGATAGATAGATAGATAGATAGATAGATATTGATAATATATGGATGATGACGATAGATAAAAGATGATAGATGATAGATAGATGATAGATAGATAGATAAATAGATAGATAGATGATAGATAGATGAGAGATAGATAGATGATAGATAGATATTGATAATGTATGGATGATGACGATAGATAAAAGATGATACATGATAGATAGATGATAGATAGATAGATAAATAGATAGATAGATGATAGATAGATGATAGATAGATGATAGATAGATAGATAGATAGATAGATAGATAGATAGATAGATGATAGATAGATATAGATTGATAATATATGGATGATGATAGATAAAAGATGATAGATAGATAGGTGATAGATGATTGATAGATAGATGATAGATAGATAGATAGAGGATAGATAGGCTCTTTAGTATTCTGAAATAAACTTCCAGTTTATCCTTATTTAAAGTAAGTACTGTGTTATGGTTAAATATATAGTCTCAAAAAAATTTGGTATAATAAGGAACAATTTTTGCTTAACATGGCCAGATTTGTAGCATTCTGTGTTAATGAAGCTAAGGTCACTCTATACCAATGCATACTGATCTTGTCAACTTAGTACCTTTGTCATAGGTCTAGGTAAAGCTTAATTTAGCTTATACATATTCAAAAAGTTTCTTTAAATCCAGTGCCTTCTTTGATTCTCACATTGCAAAAGAAGTTTTACTTTCCAATGTGCACTATAGAAAACTGCCTCCTTGGCTTATTTGTTAACTAACATCTATGTTTTCTCTCTTTTTACAAGGTACTGCTGCTCATCCCATTTTTTTACCTTAAGATCTTTGTGTCCACTCTGAGTCAATGTCCTTTCTTATATCTTCAATAGAAAGGTAATTTATGCTTATTTTTGTGGAAGAGATTCAATGTATGGAATTATGTATATTATTTCATTTCCCTGCAGCACCATTACATACCAACCCTTCTTATAGACATGTAGGGGATGATATTTTTTTAATTTGAATTTTATTTAAATTTTTGTCAGTTGACATATTGTGCAATATTGGTTTCAAGAGTAGAATTCAGTGATTCATCACTTACATACAGCACCCAGTACTCATCACAAGTGCCTTCCTTAGTACCCATTACCCATCTAGCCCATCTCCCACTCACTTACCTCTATCAACCCTTAGTTTGTTCTCTATCATTAAGAGTCTCTTGGGACACCTGGGTGGCTCAATTGGTTAAGCATCCAACTTTAGCTCAGGTCATGGTCTCGCATTCCATGAGTTTGAGCCCCACATAGGGCTCTGCCTGCATTGAGCTCTGTGCTGACAGCTCTGAGCCTGCAGTCGGAGCCTGGAGCCTGCATCAGATTCTGTCTCCCTCTATCTATGCTCCTCCCCCACTCATGCACACATTGTTTCTCTCTCTCTCCCAAAAATAAATAAATATTACCAAAAAAAGAAAAGAAAAAAAGCCTCTTCTGGTTCACTTCCCTCCCTTCTCTTTTCTACTTCCCATATGTTCATCTGTTTTGTTTTTTAAATTGTACATATGAGTGAAATCATATGGTATTTGTCTTTCTCTGACTGACTTATTTCTCGTAGCATAATACAATCTAGCTCCACCCACATCACTGTGAATGGCAAGATTCCATTCCTTTTGATGACTGAGTACTATTCTATTCTATATAAACACACACACACACACACACGTATACCTATTTGTGTGTGTGTGTGTGTGTGTGTACACCACATCTTTATCCATTCATCTCTGGATGCACATTTGGGCTCTCTCCACAGTTTGGCTATTGTTGATAAAGCTGCTATAAACATAGAGGTGCATCTACCTCTTTAAATCTGTACTTTTGTACCCTTTGGGTAAATACCTAAAAGTATAATAGCTGATCATAGGTTACTTCTATTTTTAATTTCTTGAGAAACCTCCATACTGTTCTCCAGAGGAGCTGCACCAATTTGCTTTCCTACCAACAGTGCAAGAATGACCCCCTTTCTCTCCATCTTCACAAAAACCTGTTGTTTCTTGTGTTGTTAATTTTAGCAATTCTGACAGGGGTAAGGTGGTATATCATTGTGGTTTTCATTTTTATTTCTCTGATGAAGAATGATGTTGAGCATATTAAGAAATGATGTTGAGAGTGTGGGGGCAAGATGGTGGAGAAGTAGGGAGCTCCGTACCTGCACTCATGCCCAGGCATCACACAGAAAAGATCTGAAGCCATAGGAAACCGTACCACACCCAAGAGATTGGGAGAGAAAGGACGCAGATTCCACTGAGAAAGACTTCTAAGGGCTACCTCAAGAAACAAGCCAGAGTACACAAGGTGGAGAGTCCCAAATATCACTACGAATAGGAAAATAAAATAACCAAGGTCCCAACAAGAGAGACCAAGAGATACCATTCAAAAACACTCTCTGAAAGGATAGGCCCTGGACAGTCAAAGAGTCTTCTTGGATATAGCAGCGCTCATAGATACAGAGAGATAACAGGTCTTTAAAACCAACAAGAGCCGGAAAGCTAACTAAAATGACGAAACGAAAGAGCTCTCCTCCAAAGAAACTACAAGAAGAAATGACAGCTAATGAACTGCTCAAAATAGATATCAGCAGCATAACTGAACAAGATTTTAGAATAATAATGGTAAAATTAATAGCTGGGCTTGAAAAAAACATAGGGGACATCAAAGAAACTATGGCTACAGACAGAATGGAAAATAAAAATAGGCATGAAGAATTTAAAAATGCGATAAATGAGATACATAACAAATTAGAGGCCTCTAATGCAAGGATTGAAGAGGCAGAAAGGAGAATAAGTGATTTAGAAGACACCATTATAGAAAAAAAAGAAGCTGACAAAAAAAAGAGACAAACTGATCCAGGAACATGAAAGAAGAGTTAGAGAGCTCAGCGACACAGTCAAA
>NW_024081428.1:584483-588050 GCF_003009895.1 Hyaena hyaena
ACTGATGGATGTGGGGGGGAGAGGGGATGGGCATGGAGGAGGGCACTCGTGGGGATGAGCACTGTGTGTTATGTGGAAACTAATTTGACAATAAACTATTTGTTAAAAAAAATAAATAAATAAAGAATACTATGATATAATGAAAAAAATAAAATAAAATAAAAGGAAAGGAAAAAAAAGAAATGATGTTGAGCATCTTTTGATGTGTCTGTGGACCATCTGGATGTCTTGTTAGGAAAAGTGTGTATTCATATCTTTATGATTTCTTCACTGCATTAGTTATTTTTGGGTGTTAGTTTTGATAAGTACTTTATAGATTTTGGACACTAACCTTTTATCTAATATGTCATTGGCAAATATCTTCCTCCATTCTTTCAGTTGTCTTTTAGTTTTGTTGATTGATTCCTCCTCTATGCAGAAGTTTTTTGTCTTGATGAATTCCCAATAGTACATGTTTGTTTTTGATTCCCTTACATTCAGCAATGTGTCTACTAAGAAGCTGCTCCAGTTGAGGTCAAAGAGGTTACTGCCTGTGTTCTCCTCTAGGGCTTTGATGGTTTCCTGTCTCACATTTAGGTCTTTCATCCACTTTGAATTCATTTTTGTGTATGGTATAAGAAAGAGGTCTGGGTTCATTCTTCCATATGTTGCCATCCAGTTTTCCCAATATAATTTTGTGAAGACACTATCTTTTTTCCATTGTGTATTCTTTCATGCTTTGTAAAAGATTAGTTGATGATATAGTTGTGGGTCTATTTCTGGGTTTTCAATACTATTCTATTGACATATGTGTCTGTTTTTGTGCCAGTACCATTCTGTCATAATGAATACAACTTTGTATTATAGCTTAAAATCTGGAATTGTGATGCCTCCAGGTTTTTGTTTTTTGTTTTTTTTTCAGGATCGCTTTGGCTCTCGAGGGTCTTTTGCGGTGCCATGAAAATTTTGGGATTGTTCTAACTTGTGAAAATACTGGTGGTGTTTTGATAGAAATTGCATTAAATGTGTTGATTGTTTTGGGTAGTATAGATATTTTAACATTTGTGTTCTTCCAATCTATGAACATAGAATGCTTTTCCATTTCTTTGTGTCCTTTTTAATTTCTTTATAAGTGTTCTATTGTTTTCAGAGTATAGATCTTTTACCTCTTTCTTTAGTTTTATTATTAGGTATCTTTTTTTTTTAGTGCAATTGCAAATGGGATTTTTTGATGCTGCTTCATTTTCAGTGTTTAGAATGCAACAGATTTAGTCACATCAACTTTATATCCTGAGACTTTGCTTAATTCTTGTATGATTTCTAGAAATTTTTGGTGTACATTTTCAGGTTTTTTACAAACAATATTATGTCATTTGCAAACAGTGAGACTTTGACTTCTTCCTTGACAATTTGGATGCCTTTTTGCTTCTTTTTGTTGTCTGATTGCGGAGGCTAAGGGTTCCAGTACCATGTTAAATAATGGTGAGAGTGGACGTCCTGTAGGGAAAGTCTCTCAGTTTCTCCCCATTGAGGATGAGATTAGCTATGGGTCTTTTGCATATGGCCTTTATGATGTTGAGGTATGTTTCATATATCCCCACTGTTGAATTTCATTTGCTGATATCTTGCTGAGAAGTTTTGCATCCATGTTCATCAGGGATATTGGCCTGTAATTCTCCTTTTTACTGGGATCTTTGGTTTTGGAACTAAGTAATGCTGGTTTTGTAGAATGAGTTCAGAAATTTCCCTTCCATTTTTATTTTTTTGAAACAGTTTGAGAGAATAGGTATTAAGTTTCTTTAAATGTTTGATAGAATTCCCCTGGGAAGCCATCTGGCCCAGGACTCTTATTTGTTGGGAGATTTTGATTAATGATTCAATATCTTTGCTGGGTATGGCTCTGTGCAAATTTTCCATCTCTTGGTGTTTCAGTTTTGGTAGTGTGTGAGTTTCTAGAAATTTGCCAGTTTCTTCCAGATTGCTCAGTTTGCTGACATAATATTTCATAATATTCTATTATAATTGCTTTACTGTGGTGTTGGTTGTCATCTCTTCTCTTTCTTTTGTGATTTTATCTGTTTTGGGTCCTTTCTCTTTCTTTTTGAAGAGTCTGGCTAGGGGTTTATCAATTATCTTGATTATTTAAAAGAACCAGCTCTTAGTTTTGTTGATCTGTTCTACTGGGTTTTTGTTGTTTGTTTGCTTGTTTGTTTGTGTATCATTTATTTTTGCACTAATCTTTATCATTTCCTTTCTTCTACTGGCTTTAGGCTTTATTTACTGTTCCTTTTCTAGCTCTTTTAGATGTAAGGTTAGGTTGTGTATTTGGGACTTTTCTTGCTTCTTGAAAGATGCATGAATTTCAACATACTTCACTCTTAGATCTGTCTTTGCAGCTTCCCAAAGGTTTTGGATTGTTGTGTTTTCATTTTAGTCTGTTTACATATATTTTTAAAATTTTCTTCTTTAATTTCCTGGTTAATCTGTTCCTTCTTTAGTAGGCTGTTCTTTAACCTCTATGTATTTGAGGGCTTTCCAAATTTATCTTGTAGTTGACTTCAAGTTTAATAGTGTTGTGATCTGAAGATTTGCATGGTATGATTTCAATCTTTTTTTGTGCTTGTTGAGGACTGATTAGTGACCCAGTATATGATTTATTCTGGAGAATGTTCCATGAGCACTCCAAAAGAATGTGTATTCTGATGCTTTAGGATGAAATGTTCTAAATATATCTGTTAAGTCCAACTGATTCAGTGTGTCAATCAAAGCCATTGTTTCCTAATTGATATTCTGCTTAAATGACTTGTCCATTGCTGTATGTGGGGTGTTAAAGTCCCTACTATTATTGTATTATTATCAATGAGTTTCTTTGTGTTTGTTATTAGTCAGTTTATATATTTGGATGCTCTCACATTGAGAACATAAATATTTACTATTGTTAGATCATCTTGATGGATAGACCCCTTAATTATTATATGATGCCCTTCTTCATCTTCTGTTACAGTCTTTTTTAAAACGTCTAGTTTGTCTGATAGAGGTATGGCTACTTCAGCTTACTTTTGATGTCCATTAGCTTGATAGATGTTTCTCCATTCCCTTACTTTCAATCTGCAGGTGGTGTTAGGTCCAAAACGCTCTTGTAAACAGCATATAGATGGACCTTGTTTTTTGTTGTTGTTGTTGTGTGTTTGTGTGTGTGTGTGTTTATTCTGATACCCTATGTCCTTTCATTGCAGTATTTAGACTATTTACATTCAGAGTGAGTATTGAAAGATATGGATTTAGTGCCATTTTGTTACCTGTGGAGTTGTTGTTTCTGGTGATGCTGTCTGGTCCTTTCGAGTCTTTGTTGCTTTGGGTCTTTTTTTCCCCAATCAAAGAGTACCCCTTAAAATTTCTTGCAGGACTGGCTTAGTGGTCATAAACTCCTTTAGGATTTATTTGTCTGAGAAACTCTTTATCTCCCCTTCTATTTTGATGGCAGTCTTTTTTTTTTTTTTTTTTACAAATAGTTTATTGTTAAATTAGTTTCCGCATAACACTTAGTGCTCATCCCCACAAGTGTCCTCCTCCATGCCCATCCCTCCT